>NC_050181.1:40300851-40415851 GCF_008315115.2 Sander lucioperca | reverse complement strand
CTCAGGCCATTGCCGAGACAGAGGGTGTGGAACTAACAGGAGTGTACGCTCACTGTGGGAACACCTATAACTGCAGAGGAGTTGAGAAAATACAGGCTGTTGCCCAGGAAACCACTGACTTGACTCTGCAGTTCATGGAAAAGTATGGCAAAAAAGACCAGTAGAGGCCAAGCATGTCATATGTAACCTGCTACAGAGAATGATTATGGATTTTCTAATTTTTTGTAAATATAATTTGGTTTACTTTTAACTGGCATGTACTAGTGTACCAATAGCTTTTTAAGGAAGTCCAATTGGACTCACTGTAGAACTTGGATGCTAATGTTGCTTCATGTCTACTGGATGTGTAAATAGTCAACTGTTTGCTAACATGTTTGCCATATTACCTTTTATATGGTAATATGTCAGGGTTGTGTTTGCAGATGGTTGCACTGCCCCCAAATGGACTAAAATGTAATTAATTCAGATTTAAGTGGTATTACCTTAATGCCAGTTATCACATTAAGGCCTCAGCGCAAGTAAATAATCTATTGTCTTTGTTTCCTATGAAATGCTGTCTTGATATAATCATTCTGTAAACTTCTCTGGGTTTGTTTTTGGGCAGACTAAAGGTTGTTGGCATCACCTGTAAATCAAGCATTGGCTCCACCCCTTCCTGTAGTTACCCAGTCAAAGACATGGCGCAGCTCAGCGAGGTGCATCCTGGAAACTATGCCTTCTATGGTGTGTGTATGGATATTGCTGTTGTATCAGTGTAACAGTTTGTGTATGCTGGTTTTTTTTTTTAATTGAAATTAGCGTACTGAAAAGCTGTACTAATAAATGAGAAAGCCCTAAAAATATTGTAAAAAAATTCAACAGTGATGATGCTTTTTTGTGTTTTGTTTTTTTGCTATCTTCTAGATGTGCAGCAGTCTGTGATTGGCTCGTGCAGTCTGGAGGATGTGGCTGTGAGAGTTTTGACGAGAGTCATCGGACACTGTCCTCACAGGAACCAGCTCCTGATTGACTGTGGATGGTGTGGACTCAGGTACCTTCATCAATATTGTTCAGCCTGCTTTTTGGTTGCACAATGGACTTCACCTGCTTACCGTTTTCTGCTGACATAATCCTTAATGATGTATAATAGCATACTTATAGGGATACTTTGCCGATTTTAAACCAGCTCTGTGTCATCTTAGTGTGGGAAGTGTGTGCAGATGAACGGTGTGTGGCCTCCCCTCACACACCGTGAGTGATGTTAGGGGAAGGAGTTTGAGGGCAAAAAAATAATAACTTATTCCAATTAATTTACTCTCAATTCACCTATAATGCTCCCCAACTGGAGCAGATACATTTACACAACACATTTTTTACTCACAACTTCATTACTGATTTTTCTTTATATCATCATTGCAGCTACAGTGAGGAAAATAAGTATTTGAACACCTTGCTATTTTGCAAGTTCTCCCACTTAGAAATCATGGAGGGGTCTGAAATTGTCATCGTAGGTGCATGTCCACTGTGAGAGACATAATCTAAAAAAAAAATCCAGAAATCACAATGTATGATTTTTTAACTATTTATTTGTATGATACAGCTGCAAATAAGTATTTGAACACCTGTCTATCAGCTAGAATTCTGACCCTCAAAGACCTGTTAGTCTGCCTTTAAAATGTCCACCTCCACTCCATTTATTATCCTAAATTAGATGCACCTTTTTCAGGTGTCTTTAGCTGCATAAAGACACCTGTCCACCCCATACAATCAGTAAGAATCCAACTACTAACTTGGCAAGACCAAAGAGCTGTCCAAAGACACTAGAGACAAAATTGTACACCTCCACAAGGCTGGAAAGGGCTACGGGGAAATTGCCAAGCAGCTTGGTGAAAAAAGGTCCACTGTTGGAGCAATCATTAGAAAATGGAAGAAGCTAAACATGACTGTCAATCTCCCTCGGACTGGGGCTCCATGCAAGATCTCACCTCGTGGGGTCTCAATGATCCTAAGAAAGGTGAGAAATCAGCCCAGAACTACACGGGAGGAGCTGGTCAAAGACCTGAAAAGAGCTGGGACCACCGTTTCCAAGGTTACTGTTGGTAATACACTAAGACGTCATGGTTTGAAATCATGCATGGCACGGAAGGTTCCCCTGCTTAAACCAGCACATGTCAAGGCCCGTCTTAAGTTTGCCAATGACCATTTGGATGATCCAGAGGAGTCATGGGAGAAAGTCATGTGGTCAGATGAGACCAAAATAGAACTTTTTGGTCATAATTCCACTAACCGTGTTTCGAGGATGAAGAATGATGAGTACCATCCCAAGAACACCATCCCTACTGTGAAGCATGGGGGTGGTAGCATCATGCTTTGGGGGTGTTTTTCTGCACATGGGACAGGGCGACTGCACTGTATTAAGGAGAGGATGACCGGGGCCATGTATTGCGAGATTTTGGGGAACAACCTCCTTCCCTCAGTTAGAGCATTGAAGATGGGTCGAGGCTGGGTCTTCCAACATGACAATGACCCGAAGCACACAGCCAGGATAACCAAGGAGTGGCTCTGTAAGAAGCATATCAAGGTTCTGGCGTGGCCTAGCCAGTCTCCAGACCTAAACCCAATAGAGAATCTTTGGAGGGAGCTCAAACTCCGTGTTTCTCAGCGACAGCCCAGAAACCTGACTGATCTAGAGAAGATCTGTGTGGAGGAGTGGGCCAAAATCCTGTGCAAACCTGGTAAAAAACTACAGGAAACGTTTGACCTCTGTAATTGCGAACAAAGGCTACTGTACCAAATATTAACATTGATTTTCTCAGGTGTTCAAATACTTATTTGCAGCTGTATCATACAAATAAATAGTTAAAAAATCATACATTGTGATTTCTGGATTTTTTTTTTTAGATTATGTCTCTCACAGTGGACATGCACCTACGATGACAATTCCAGACCCCTCCATGATTTCAAAGTGGGAGAACTTGCAAAATAGCAGGGTGTTCAAATACTTATTTTCCTCACTGTATCTAGTGTTATTATTGGTCTTTAAACCCTTTTTTGCTCACTGCTCTCAGTCTAGATGGAGCTGGAAAACTTCCCACTGGATATGCTGTGATTGAAGGACACCCAAACCTTAAGTAAAGCTATCTTCTCGAGTCTCTAGTCTTAATACTAAACTTAAGTTTGGCTGGAAGTTCTGATGAAATATATTTCCCCCCAGGTTGTTGTCTATGACCCAGGAGCACGGTAGAGTGGAGCCCATCTCAGGACTGCTGGACTACAGCAAATACCCCCTGGGCTCTCTGCTCACACTGATCCCTTACCATGTTAGTACAATTCAATATGGAGTAAAGCTTAATGCTGTGTTGGTTTTGTTGTGACACTCTTCTCTGGTTTGACCCTGTCTCTGTTCATTTTTTTTTTTTTTTTACAGTCGTGTGCAACTGCAGCGATGCATCCCGTGTACCATGTGCACTCTGAGGGCCGTCTGCTGGGGAAGTGGACACCAACACGCGGGTGGTGAACAGCTAGCCAACTGTTCACTCATACATGACCATGTTAGGATAGCTAAATGAACACTGCAGAAGGACTTCTTGGATCTACTCATGTCACCTGTAGTTCATTCCAAAATACAAGTGTAGAGGTATTCCAAACCACTGATTAAGTAATACGTAGTACTTTTTCTAGACCTATTTCCCCAAATGTTTTATCTAAAGCAACATGGGGGGAAATATAGAAAAAAAAACCTGTATGTTTTTAAATGATTGAAATAAAAATAAAAACTTTTGGACCATGTTTTCTTCTAATCATTTCATCAATGCCACCTAAAAGTTTTTTTAAATGAGTCAGTATTTGAATGTCAATACTAAGACCAAGACGGCAGCAATGGCTGCTGTCAGTATGTGGGCACTCACTGGAGGCTGAAAACAATGATACTAAAGTTAGCAATTATCTATATGTGCCAGCTTGATGGTAAAACACAAATACTATGAAGAGCATGGGTTACGACTCTTGACCATACACAATTGGATGTAGTCTAGATAATTTTGTCTTAACCTCTTATGTTTGTTTTAACCTACCTCTTTCAGAAGTGTTCATTATTTTTTAAATAATCATTATTTAGCTTTGTACACAATCTTCAGTTTTGGATTGTCTCTAAATGGTATTACTTAGAAAGAAGCTTGCTCACAGTGTGTATATATACTGCAGAAGTATAGTCAGAAGTATAACAATCATGAGCCTGTTGAGTGGGTATACTACTAAATGATCCTTGATAATATGTTTTCATGGACTAAATGTGCAGTGACTACCACGGGTTCTCTTGAATATTGGTGGTGGATAATTGTTTCTGACTACATAAAACTATCATTGTTCTTACAATAATAAGTTTGCATATGGTTCATTTCTAATATAGGTGTCATAATGATAATAGGAATAAAAATAACAGTAAAGTTTAATGCCACTTTTAACATTTTTATAATTATTATTAACTATCATGTATTATTATTGTTATTATTATTATTATTATTATTATTATTATTATTATTATTATCATACAACTTTGAAATGGAAGTCTCATCAGCGAGTGTGCGAAGTGCATCTTGGGAGATGTGGTTTTTACTGAAGCTAACGTTCTGATTGGCCACCATATGACCTTTTGCTTGTCATGTGGTTTAAAAACTTCAGGAGGATGGCGCGGAAAGTTGTCACACCACACAGCGTAGCTCTCAGTTTATGAAAGTTTTGTTTACATTTTCTTCGGGCGGTACTGACTTGTTATCCGGTAAGTTACCGTAGCTGAGACATATTTGGTTACTGTTCCACTTATTTTTTTAGACATTCAATGTGCAGCCGCTGTCCATTGTTGCTGACTGTCCACAGAAAACTACACCACACTGCACTGTCAGCTAACATGACGTTATCATGACTGATAGAGCCAAACTAAATTAAAAGCAGTAACGTTAAAGCATGTCACCTTGATAAGCGAAGTCTGTGTGTTGTGTTTGTAAGACACTGCTGAGTAGTTAGCTTAGCTAGCCACTGTCACACTATGTTTTATTTCCCTTTAGTCATCATGAGTGTGTTGGAGGTGAAGTTCATTGGTGATGGAGATGCTCTGGAGCATATCGTGGACAAACAGGAGGGTAAGCAACACAGTCCCTATACTTCTCCAGCTCAGATATTTTGTTTGCTATAAGCACGTGGTTAACTACTCTGTCTCAATAACTGCTGTCTGTCTGTCTGTCTGTCTGTCTGTCTGTGTATAACTAAAAGGTGTGCAGAGCAACAGTGGGTCTGTTCAGAAGATGGTAACGTTTAAAAACCCAGCTGGACGACGGACCAGAGTGGATGCAGAACATGATGGGGACGAAAATGAAGTCCTTGATGAGCAGAACTATGTCCAAGCTTTAGGAACAGACAATGCAGAAGGTAAGTGAGGCAACTGATTTTTTTCTTTTTCTTTTTGTGGGTAGTAAACTTGCCCTTAGTCTACCTGTCAGGTTTGTTTTTTTACAGCAAGGTATTTCTATTAAACCTTTATTCAGCCTGCTGCTAAATAATATATTAAAAAAAATCCCCAGCTGCAATTTAGTATGCACTTAGTTGCCAGTTTTTTAAGTACACCTAGCTAAAATGAATTATGTCTAATACAACAGCCCTGCAATAAATCCTGTCTTCATGGTCAGGTTATAGTGTTTGTTTTTGTTGAAACAGTTTTACAGTTTGTGTTGCTGTTGAGTTTTTTTATTTTACTTCTCATATGTTATTTTGCTCACCCCATTTATATCAATGGGAGTAGACTGAGTTATATACAGTATTAAAACATCCTATTTTCACAACTGATCAATGCTGGAATTAACACACCAACTCCAGTTCCTCCTGGTACAGCCTGAATGGGCACAAGGCCATTGTATTTATTGCTGCTAATCATATGCATACCGTATTATCATTTAATGAGGTTAAATAATTTCCTTGGTTTTACAGAAGACGAGGAGGGTATGTACAGAGTGGCTGGATCCTCCATTTTCACCTTTCAGAAAGGCAAACGTGGACACAGCATGGCCCAGACTGGTGAGACCGTCCATCCTCTTGGATTGCATGTCATCAGCTGCATGCATCAGATGATTATTAACTTGGTTTTTAGGATGTTACACACTTTCTCTTTGGGTTTTTACAAATAGCGAGTGAGTTGGCTCGGACTCCTGGGAAAAGCGTGACCTTCAGCACGACCCCCAACATTGAACCCTCGACTCCCACCCGAACAGGCCGCAGTGAGTTCAGCAAACTTTCCTTATTTTGACTTACTTTTTTATATACAACTAAGTCTATTCTTTCTGTCTTTGACTAGACCACAGAGGGGAAAGCAGGACACCTCAGAGGGTGAGACTAGAAGGAATTTGTTTGCTTAACTTCTCATATACACGTCAGATCCAGCAACCTTTTTTTTTTTTTTTTTTTTGCTAATGTTGCCATTTGGCAGAGGCAGTGGCAGAGATGTTGTTTTCTCAGTGTTAACTTCTGCTTTCTGTATGACAGAGCAAGAAGGTTCAGTTTGTCTCCACAACACCCCACAGGCTCAGGAAGAGAATGACAAGTGAGTGTAACATGTTACAATGGAAGACGATTCTCTTGTTGTTATTTAAGTTAGACTTTAGCTAAGCTGTTTTGATACTTTCAGCTCCGAGCATCCGATCAGACAGCGATAGCGAGCTGTCTTCCTCTGACTCTGGGGAAGAGGAGGATGAAGTTGGGATAGAGGAAGAGCAGAAAGTAAAGAAAGAAGACAAGGAGAACTTGAAGACTCTAAGAACACCCAGTAAATGTTCATCTGCAGCTCTCTACAAGACTCCTGCCAAGAAGAGCAAGACTGCTTCTGAAGTACCCAATCAGCCCAGTATGATTGAGGAGTATTTTGAAGCCCATGGCAGTTCAAAGGTCTTGACATCAGACCGCACGCTAGAGCGTTTACACACACCTAAACTTGACAGGGTCAGTATATAACAGCCAGTGTTCTAAATGCGTTAAATGAGCTGTGCTCCCGTGTTAATAAAGTGCATCCTTATTTTGTGTTTGCAGGAGACGTTGGTCCAGCTTTTAGAAGGAAAGCCGTCCTGCTGCTCCAAAGAGATCCAGCAGCTCCACAACAAACACCGAAAGCACTTTAGCAAATGGATGTTACAGTTACAGTAAGTTTGGTTTGCACTTTCTTAAATCCATGCTTCATTGTAATGTTTTTGGTACAAGACAAAAAGTGTCTGTTTGCTTGTATAGGTTGGGATTCAGTGTGCTGGTCTACGGTTTGGGCAGCAAAAAATCTCTGCTGGAAGACTTCCGTGTATCTCACTTGGCTCAGGAAATCCACCTCGTGGTCAACGGATTCTTCCCTTCCATTACTCTTAAATCAGTCAGTATACACAGACAAATCTCTTCAAAAATAAAAATGCTTTATTGGTACAGCCTCTACACTTGGGACCAAAGTAGAAGCAACAGTGTGCAAGGAACAAGGCTTGTGATGTTCTGGATTTTTTTTTTTTTATTGTCAACAAATTTCATGAAAAGACCAAAACCAGCAATGCATGTGTCCTACTGATAAGTAGTTTGTGTGTGTGGCAAACGACTGATGCATCTTATTCCTCTGTGCTATAGAGCTCCATTGTGCAAAAACTATTGAAACACATCAGTGAGCCATACTGTTGCACTGGGTGACATGAACAAAGGCACTGTAGTTTATTTTCAGACAATCACAAATACACTGTCCTGCTGAAGAAAATACTCACTGCAGCATCAAATGGGTATTAATCCATAGATAAAAAATAGTCTAATAAATGCATGATTTCCTCCTGACATTTTCCAAATAGTGTCCAGCTGTTTTAGCAAAATTACTTGGCCTTGCTTAAAAATTAAACTATGTATTTATGACCCAGCTCAAAGATTCACAATGGGCATGGAGCTGAGTGCCACAGACTAACACGGTGTTGTTTTAGGTCTTTTCACAGAATTTAGTTGCCACCCTTGTGGTTTAAAAGAGCTTGAGCAATACTGATAAATGGTAGTTTTTGTTTTCTTCTGTCCTTATCGTACTATGCTTTCGTTGCAGATCCTAAATGCTTTGACGTGCGAGGTTTTAGAGCACCAGGGAAGTTTCCGGACCCCCTCAGACCAGATCCAGTACATCACTCAGACTCTCAAAGACAGTGAGTGTGTCTGTCAATTGTCTCTGTCTTAACCCTTGTGTTGTCTTCCCTTCAACCTTAAAAAATGGTTTTGATGCCTTTTTTTCAGTTTGTTTTTGCTTTTTCCTACGTTTTAAATTTTAAAATTTTTCTTTTACACATTTTCAGCGTTTATTTCTACGTCCCATATTTTCTGATATAAAACAAAAATTTAAAACGGGTCAATGTGACCCGAAGTCAACACAAGGGTTAAGCTTGTGTTTGAATTCTGTGTTTTACAAGTAAAGCATGTCCTTGCAGGCCCAGATCTCCATGTATACCTGCTAATCCATAATATCGACGGACCAATGCTGCGAGGAGAGAAGACCCAGAGTGCACTGGGGCAGCTGGCATCTCTGCCCAACCTGCACTTGGTGGCTTCTTTAGACCACATAAACGCTCCACTGGGTGGGTGTTTGTAAGTGTGCGTGTACTGCTGTGTTAATTATATTGAATTGTATTCTTGTAGCTGAATCTTTCCTGTGTGTTTCCAGTGTGGGACCAGTTTAAGCAGAGCCAGTTTAACTGGTTGTGGTGGGAGTGTGTGACCTTTCAGCACTACGCAGAGGAAACGTCATATGAAAACTCGCTCCTGGTGCAGCAGACTGGCGCTCTCGCTCTGTCCTCCCTTACACACGTGCTACGCAGCTTGACACCCAATGCAAGGTACTACATTCACCTTGGCATAATTAACTATCAGAGCTTTTAAGTGGTTGATTAATTGCTTCAGTTCTTCATGGCTCTGTCCTTTTTTTTTTTTTTTTTTCAGAGGAATTTTCAAACTGTTGGTGAAATTCCAGCTGGAAAACAAAGATAACCCGTCATACACAGGTGCACACACAAAACTTAAACATTCTGTACAGATTGTTCAGTAAAATGTTGCTTTATGATTGTAATATTTTCCTATTGCCATGTGCAGGATTGTCATTCCAAGATTTCTACCAGCGTTGTCGCGAGGCGTTCTTGGTGAACTCTGACCTCACACTGAGGACTCAGCTGACTGAGTTCAGAGACCACAAACTGATACGGACACGCAAGGTGGAGTCCTGTTTGACTTTAGAGTTCCCATCTCTCATTCAGTGCAATAACTCTGACTCGTGTGTCTCTCACTTACATTTATTCCCATGATTCTTCAGGGTGCAGATGGTGTGGAGTACTTAATTGTTGCCGTGGATGCAAGCACGTTGATGGATTTCCTAGAGAACGAAGAGGATGACTGAGAGGAGAAGGCTTTAGACTTGTATCACTTACACTTCATCCACTGACTTTACCAGCAAATGGATATTTTGGTTGAATCGGTCACTGATATAAAGGCCCTTGAGCCCAGCTTTCAGGCTCTACAGTTTAAATGAATGGCTTGAATCTAATTATTGGTGAATTGTTTCACTTCTTGAAATGCCCCATTATAGCTCTGTGAAATTCACATCTTGTGTTTTGATGCATTACATGTTTTCAGCTAACATCTGTGTAATTAAATTCCACATATAATGGATTATTGCAATTACATTTTTTTAATTATAGAAATAGATTTACATTTAGCAAAACGTACGTTTTGTTCAAGGTTTGTACAAGGCAGGTAGGCATGCTGCTATTTAAAAAAAAAAAAAAAAAAAAGTTATTTAGTACTTCTCCACATGTGAAATTGTGTAATAAACGGGAGAGAGATCAGTGAACCAAATCAAGTGCCATGCATATTGCAATCGAAAGGTAACGGGTAAGAAAGGCGGTGTTTAAGGATCTGTATTGTGAGCCCCAAGAATGAGGTTAAATATGGAAAGAGGCGGGAGAGGTTTGGCCCTGAGTGCATGCTATAAAATGTTTCAGTGTTGGATCTCGGGAGTTTTTTGTGTCTTCAGTGAATCGAACAGCATCTCTGAGTCCAGTGTGTAGGTTTGCAGTCTATTTTGGGTAGCTGTGTGTACAATGTGAAGCTCCTCTTCATCCAAATCCTTCAGCAGCAGCAGAACTGCATCAAGAGTGTGTGTCTGAAAATATAATTTAGGTTATCATTTATTTCCTAAGATTAATAAAAAAAAATATTCCAAGTTTTTAAGTATATTAAACATTTAGAGTTCTAGGAAGCAATGTTCAGAGATAAGAGGTTACCTTTTTCATTGATGGTTTATTTTCTCTGGTTGATGGAGAAGAAAGAGAGGGGAACTTGTCTCTGGAGAGGGGCTTCATCCCCAACTCTTCCCTGATTTTGCTAAATATAAAAATCAAGAGTGAAATGTTTTTACCTTGACAGACTGTTTTCAGCCAGTGCATGTTCTACTTCCTGTAACTTTTGGTATCAATCCACAAAGCTTACTTGGTCTCCTCCATGTTGTAGTTAAGCGAGTCATTCTCTGTCTCTGCATCTGGAAGTCCATTGGTGGAAGGCTGGTTTTGAACACTGCCTGGGGGGGTGGTGACTTCTTCACCCTCCATGAGAGCAAGTGCAAGCTCATCCTCTGTCACTACTGCAACACCGACACAAAACACACAAGTGTATGTACAGTATATCCTGTATATAATACACATATGCTTCATTAAAACAAATGTTTTATCTAACCACCTTCTCTCAAGTCATACCAAAGCTATGCATAGTTTTACTCCAGTCAACACAATAATTTGAATGCCTTTCTTCCCATTGTGGGTGCAAATAATTTCTAATAGTCACATACACACTGCACACTCACCTTGGTTGTCAAGCTTCTGGAGGCGAGGAAGGCAGCGCAGTACAGTGAGGCGATACTGAATGGAGTCAGTTCCACAACAGGGGTTCTCAGCCAACCAGAGCACTCTGAGACGTGTCAAGGTTCGCAGATGAGAGAGCTCAGAGAGTGAGGGAATATTGTTCTTCCTCAGGTAGAGCTCACATAGAGACAGACAGCCAGCCAGAGAAGAGAGAGATGAGATGTTGTTGACACTACAGAGAGAGAAAAGGAACAAATATAGAAGTCAAGGATTCTTGGATCATCTCAAATGATTTGATGCAAATGTAACAGTATCATCTGTGTCAAACAGTATCTCTGTGTGTGAATGTGTCAGAGAGACACATAGCAAAGAGTTAAATAGACCAACCTAAGTGTCAGCACCTCAATGTTGGCCATTTGAGTGAAGATAGAAATCTGCAAAGACAGAATATAAAGGAACACATATTGCATAAATATATGCATACAACTTAAATTAAAACAATAAAAACGAGTAAAAAAGTCAATTTGAGCATGAATAACGTGAATTCAGTGTCAAACCTAATATGATATATCCATTAACCGTATACTCACATCAGTCAGGTTGCATCCCCTGCAAAAACAGAATGTAACGTTAACTTACCACAAATATAGAAAATAGAGATATACAAAACAACCTGTACCTTTCAACCTACATCGACATGTAAACAAAACAACAACAAAATTACTGACAACTGTTATGCTACAATTTCAACACCTACCAGCAGTTCAATTTCTTCACGCTTTCCAAGTCGGAGGCCTTTGCCTTCGCGAGAACCTGTTTTCGTGTTAGCTTCATAGCATATCAACTAACTAAGCTGCCAGGAAAGAATATTTTTAATACACTATGTGTTCACAAAAAACAAAGACCGCATTATGACAGGCTAGTCGACAAACATTTCAACTCAGCAGCAGGGATGTCGTTTCCACATCATGAATACGCATGCGCGTATCCACTGTGGCGTCCTTAGTTACAATAATTTCCTGTATTATTATTGTGTACGTGAAGATTTTATTAATTTATTTTTTGTTAACAAAATATGCAAGCAACACTACTCCTTGGCAATAGTCCATAGTATTGTAAACGATGTATAATAGTAGTTATATGTTGTAGTAGCCTCTGCATTCCGTGAAAACTCAAAGTCCCACAATGCAGTGTAAACGACTGGGTAAATCGCGCCTGCGCGGTAAGCAATCCCTCTTTGGACCTACGTCTCCACTGAAACGATGGTGAGCCTAGAATGTCCCCTTCCAAATCTGTTTCAATCCGACAATTCCTGTGCTCTAAATGATATAATCACATAGTTGGAAAGCTCTATGGTGTCTTTGTTTGTTAGATTTGGCCGTTATTTGTGTTGATTTTGTGATTATAGCAACAAGTAAAACGATGTTTTCGTGGGTCTAGTGAGAGAAATGGCTGCCACCATTGCTAACGATACTCACCAAATCCATGTACCGGGTGGGCTAGTTATATTAGCATGCTGTCGGTCTCTAAATTCTAAATGCTATGTTAATTTAGAGGGCCTGCGGTTTTTAAAGTAAAATAATATGGTATGCTTCATGTCTCAATATAGTTTGTCTCCTCCAAACCTGGCCCAGGTTATAAACAATTCAACCCTATGTAGCTAGATGGCTAACGTTAACATTTTGGTGAGAGGAAGCGGGTGTAGGCTAACGTTAGCACCCTGGTATTACGGCTTCTGCAGTTTAATGACGTGTTGAATATTTACAGTGATGTGAATAGTGTTCCCCAATACATTTGGTTGGCAAAATCAACCTGACTGGCCCTGTACGGGGATATCTAGAATATTTGGATATCCTGCAAGAACACTTCTCTGTGCACTCCTTTACCCTTGTAAACTTACTGCTTGAAAGTTCGGTGGCAGAGCAGATGTCTGTAGTATTAACCACGTATATCAGAAATGGTTACTGCTTGTACACCTGCATTAAAATGTCATATTGTATCTTATTGTGTATACATCTTGTCCGCAGGCCAAGCGTACCAAGAAGGTGGGGATCGTTGGTAAATATGGCACGCGTTATGGCGCGTCGCTGAGGAAGATGGTGAAGAAAATTGAAATCTCCCAGCACGCTAAATACACCTGCTCATTCTGTGGCAAGGTAAGGAATATCTAGATATCATCAAAAGACTTAGCTGTAACTAATTCATGATCTAGCAGTGTGACTATTACGTGTATGTAACGTTACTGCAGCTAATGGCACTGGTTTTTAGTACACAATGTTTGGATTTGTCTCTGCAGAAATGGGAAAAATACAGTTTTGTAACTGTTATTAATGTGCTAATTTGATATTGACAGACCAAGATGAAGAGGAGGGCTGTTGGTATCTGGCACTGTGGGTCCTGCAGAAAGACCGTGGCAGGAGGCGCCTGGACATACAAGTAGGTTTCTTTCTGCTTTGCTGTAATTCTGCCATCAAATCTGGCAACGTGTACTCACCCAAACGGATATTGTTGCTGTGGATATGTTCATATCCATTAAAAAAGTAATTTTGGTTTGGGGGCTGCTGCTGCTAAGCCAGTATGGAAATTGATTTGAGTAATTTCCCGGTCTGGATATTTGTGAGGACAACAATATGCAAAGCTTCTAAGCTAATCATTGGCATCTAAATGTTATGAATGTCAGTGATAAGCCTGTTTGTGCAATATGGTTCCAGGGTTTTCCTGGCTCAGAATGGGCCTTTGAGGGACATGCACATAACATTGTATTACAAGTTTCAGTCTCAGATTAATTTGTTGGTGTGATGAAAGGTGCAGGGATGGGACAGTGAATTGATGCAATATTCGTTGGATCAATCAATATTGCCCATAAGCTCTGCAAACAGATCTATTAGATACTTTGACCATACCATCCAGGTTTTTATGTAAAGAAAAACGCAATTCAGCAGGCAGGGGACTATTAAAAATATAATGCAATAAGGCGGCTTTCACATCAGGGACCTGGGCCCTGACCCGAGTACACTTGGAACCAAAGTCCAGTTTGTTTAGTGTGAACACTACGTACCCGGGCACGGTTGGTCGATCCGTGCCCAAGTCCACTTGAAAAGCCGGTTTCTTTCGAGTAGGCTACAGTTCGTGCAAACTCCTGGATGGTTAGCATCAGGTGTGAAAACCAACCTTACCAAAACCTACAAATCAATCTTGCATACCTAGACTGAAGCTTGTAAACTGGTTTCATATGTATGGTAAATCTCAATTACTCAAGAATTGAATCAGCCCTCTCAGATGTTCTCGTTCAGTGAACGTTTACAACATCGACATGTCAGTGGAGAGAACCAAAATACCCAGTAGAAAGCCTAATTGCAATAACATAGCCATGGCCCTGCCAGACCACAATATGAAAACTGATTGGCGGCTGTGCCAAACTATGACAAATGCCTAAAAACTGCATTATTGCATTGAACAATGTCTGAACCACAAAGCAACTTGCTTACTTGCAGATGTATTGTTATGGGTTATCTGGAAAACTTTTTATGCTTAATACTGTTCATGAAGGTGTTCCAAAGGTTCCTTAAATCGCCTGCATGACCGTGACTACTTTTTCACGACTTTAGTTTTGTAAATAAGTAAAGACTGGCTCTTGAATAGGATGGGAATCTCTTGACAGTGGAAGTTGGGAATATTCCTTAAAAGGCATACACAAAGTATAAGTAATGTTTTTTTGTTTTGTCTTTTGCAGCACAACTTCAGCTGTCACAGTCAAATCTGCGATCAGGAGACTGAAGGAGTTGAAGGACCAGTAAACCAGTGCAAGAGTCACTGGTGGATTTGGGACTTTTTCTATAATTTAAACGACCTGGACACGGCCTCAACACCACAAATAAATCAGTCTGGAGCGGAATTTTGTGTCTTTGTTCATCTGTTTTATAATGTAGCAGAAAATTAAAACTTGTGGGCTGTAACCACAAAAAGATGCCTCACCAAAGAGAGAAAGGGCTCTACAACTCCTAGTAACTTTGCATATAATAGCTTTTCATTGTAGATAGCTTTAAATAGTTCCACAACCAGAAGGGGTTCTCCTGACCTGCAGTTTCTTGGCAGTAGACACCTGCGCTGTTTTTTTTGCAGGTCAGATAAATGACGTATGTTCGTTTGTAATGCTCTACCACAGCGCCCTTTGCCTGTTGAATCCACAGCACATTAAAGAATATGGACTCTGGAGCAGAAGGTGAAATATTTTTACTGAATTGATCAACAAGGCAAAATAAGGTTCATTGAAATTATAAAAGGTAATTTGATAAATACTTGTGCAGAGCTTGCTGGTGGAATACAGACCTTTTTTCACAGCAGATATTTTGACTTGCCAAACAGGTGTAATATAATAATGGCTTTATTATATGCATTTGCAATTTCGTACCCCTAGTATTGTAAAGTAAATACTCAATGTCCATGAGAGGCAATTTGACTTGCAGTCAGAACAAAAGTCTAAAGCATTCCATACAATACATACCTATACAATAAACCCAAACATAAGTAAGCGCCATTATTGATGGCACCTGTGCATTTCCTGCAGTGGCCAGTCAGTGTGTGTGTTGTGAAAGATTTATCACTGGTACTGATCAGTGTTAATAGTGCCATACATACTGTATATTACTGGAGTTTGTATATTATCACTGATTGCAAATAAGCAGTACAAAGGTTTTATTTTTATGCTAAAAAATTGTATTTATCTTCAGCACAGGCGTGAATAAACATACCTACAAATAAGCATACACACAATACAAAATTAAAGTGAAATAGAAAAGACAGTGCATGGGTGTTATACAAGAAAAATTAGAATATATACTTTTAAGTTCGGGCATTTAATATTTATGCAATATATGTTTTGAATAATTCTTGAAACATAACTGTTTGCCTCCTGGCTATCAGGTTTCAGGAATAACTCGCCCGATAAAATTGATGATAAAATAGGGAAAAAAAGAGTCACAGAATTCTTGGTTTAAAATCTTTGTCACACTAAATATGCATGACTAAATAAGTAACAATTACATTTCAGGAAATGTCAAGAAAAACATACAATTTCAGTAGCTGATTATATATATTTCACACCATATTTATTATATTAATATGGTCTATACATGCATTGAGGAAAATTAACCCTGTAGGTAACAGTTACCTGTACCTTCCTGAAGATATAGGTAACACCATAGACATATAAAGCACCCACCGTAAAATGTCAAGCAGTGTCGTGCTTTTTGGCTAGGTAAATGCTAGATCGGATCCGCTAGATGTGTCAACGTGAAAGGACGTTCCTCATGACCCGCCTTATTCTGCCTCTGATGGGCTTACCCTGGTATTCTTACCCTAACCATAACCAATCCTCACTCCCTATGCCTAAACCTAACTACGTCGATCATGTGTTGTAGCATATCCGATTTAGAATCTTCCCTTTATATCCGTGCTTTCCCTCAGTAGTGTTATACTACTATGGCGACGTCCAGTGTTTTCAGACCGGGCTTGTTCAACCATAAAGTTGCAATAGTAACGGGTGGCGGGACCGGTATCGGTAAAGCTATCTCTGCAGAGCTGCTGGAGCTGGGTAAGTGATGCCGAGTTCTGGGTCAAGACATGTTTTTCATAGAGCAGACAGTTTGAAGTGAACAGCAGCGGACTGACAACTACAGCCAAGTGAACTTTGACATAGATAGAATTCTAAACCTGTTCCAACCTTACTGTCACACCAGCAAAGACCTTGAAATTGTGACACCTTTTAAACACTGTGGTGGCTCAGGTTTTGGTAACAGCTATTAAAGTCAAGAATGTGGCAAAGTGTGATAAAAACGTTTACAGTGTGTGGCAATATAACAGTAATATTTAATATCCTAGTCAGGTCACATAACTAATGGTAGAGCTGGGCAATATATCAATATTATATCGATATCGTGATATGAGACTAGATATCGTCTTAGATTTTGGATATTGTAATATCGTAATATGGCATAAGTGTTGTCTTTTCCTGGTTTTAAAGGCTGCATTACAGTAAAGTGATGTCATTTTTTGAACATACCAGACTGTTGTAACTGTTCTATTATTTGCCTTTTCCCCACTTAGACATTATATCCACATTACTGATGATTATTTATCAAAAATCTCATTGTGTAAATATTTTGTGAAAGCACCAATAGTCAACACTACAATATCGTTGCAGTATCGATATCGAGGTATTTGGTGAAAAATATTGTGATATTTGATTTTCTCCATATCGCCCAGCCCTAACTGATGGGTTACAGAATGTGGTGCAACATCTGGACCAAGTATTCTGTTTCCCCCTCGGATTTCAGTAATTGAGACTTATTTCACCCTCCGCGTTTGTCATGCCTAAATAAATACCAAAGAATGACTTTCATTTGTTGGCCTCACATGATTGAAACGTGTGAATGGTAATAAATGTTGCCTCACAATATGGAATTCAGTGGAACTCCCAATTGCTTTAAATTGTATCTTTAATTTGGAGTCATCCATGAAAAATCACAGAACAGCAAGCAATTCAGTGACTATTAATTGTGGCCAACTCATTGCAAATAATCACATCAAATAACCAAATCATGATTATAAAAAATGTGTCCTAAAGTGAACAGACTATCAGTACTGTTATCATAGTTTTTTTGTCATGGCTAACTATTTTGTCTTCAGGTTGCAATGTGGTGATCTCCAGCAGAAAGGCAGAGAGGTTGGAGGCGGCAGCTCAGGAGATGAGACAAAAACTCCCTGCCTCCAGCCCTGCACGTGTCACTCCTCTACCATGTAACATCCGAAACGAGGATGAGGTGGGCCTACACGTGCATTCAGCCTCTGGAACTGCTTCATGTTGATGTTGTCAGTGCTTGATCGCATGTTTTGATTCACCGGTGCTGCAGGTGAAGAATCTTGTGTCGTCAGTGCTGAAAGAGTTCGGCAGGATAGACTTTCTGGTGAACAATGGAGGAGGTCAGTTCAGCAGCCCAGCAGAACATATGTCCTCTAAAGGCTGGAAAGCTGTGGTAGACACCAACCTGACTGGAACCTTCCACTGCTGCCAGGAGGGTAAGATGCAGACAGATAGCACTGGCTTAGTGTGTGTTTGATAAAGCTCCCAGTGTGACTTGCTGTTCTATCCACACAGTCTACACTGCATGGATGAAACAGCATGGAGGTGTGATCGTCAACATCATTGCTGACATGTGGAAAGGCTTCCCAGGCATGGCGTAAGCAGCACCACCCACCACATTCACACATGAATTTACAACTAGCCCACTTTTCTCCCTTTTGTTGAAACACTGTATCTCCTCTCCCTGATAGCCACACAGGGGCAGCCAGGGCAGCAGTGGACAACTTAACAAAGAGTCTGGCAATTGAGTGGGCATCCTCAGGAGTCAGAGTCAACTCTGTTGCACCTGTAAGGACAGGGTTAATGCAGAATAAGTGTTGGATGTCTTTCATTTTTTAAATTGAAAGACATGTCTTTTCATTTTTTAAATTTAAATTTAAAATCTGTCCATTTATCTGGTTGCAGGGCACAATCTTCTCCAAAACTGCAATGGAGAACTACAAGGAGTTTGGACCAAATCTTTTCAAGATGTCTATTCCATTATGCCCTGCAAAGAGGCTGGGAGTACCAGAAGAGGTGTGTAACCATGTAGTGACACCCTCAATACCATGAGGAAAGGCACCCATTAAACTCAGAGCAGTTTTGTTATATTTAAAAAAAAAGTCTAATTGTTTATGGGATTATCAACAAAGTCCCTTTTCATACATCCAAAGTCCTGGCTATACCTTGCTAAAGTAAACATACAAACATCTGTCTTTTTGATGACACTGTGTTGTGGAAAGGGCTAAACTATATAGAGAAATACACCGTAACATCCATAGTAGTTTCTTCAATTATCAATGTCACAGCAAGTGTTTATTTAGGTAAATTCCCTGTTTAGTTGTCTAATGTCTAATTGATATCTGTCACATTCAACTGCATGATAATGGGAAGTCAAAGTGAATGCTCTCAGTATTTCAGAAAGCATCCTGTGAAACATATGACATCATAATGATGTTGTAGAGTTCATTTTAGACAACAAAGTCATGTATCGTGATTGGTATGACTAATAAGAGAAAATAAATATTTGGTAATTGAGAACAATAGTTAATAGATTATGTGCTGTGTGTCTGTGGCTTTGTTGCATTGTCACAGGCTGTAGTGATTTCTTCTGGGTTTTTTCTAAGTTCAGATCTCATCAGCGGTGTGTTTCCTGCTTTCCCCTGCTGCCTCCTACATCTCTGGAGCCACCCTGAGGGTTGATGCAGGGCAGAGTCTGTACCACTCCATGTGGGAGATACCCAGTACGTACATTTTTATTTCAGAAAATAATCCACCTGCACCATATTCTGCTGTGCATTACGTGATTGCTCTGCTGATAAGGTAGATCTCAGACCGTCTGACAGACACAGAGCCCCGTTTGAGACTCTGGTCTCTGAATGAGACAAAGTTTAGGGAAGTGGCTGTACGCTGCTCTACATCGGAGGTGGAAAACCGAAACTAGATCTACTGCAGAAATACACGGAGCACAAATGGGACACATCTGCCGCAGCTTCTCCACAGCAGAGCGCGTCCATTATAAACCTGAAGCTGCACAGACCACGGAAGGCGCGCTGCAGCAGCTCCGTGGTCTGTGCTGCTGCTCGTCTCTATTTTTACAGCGAGAGTGGACACTAAGCGACACACAGGTCTGCTTCAGAGCTCCATGAGGCTGAGGGGGCGCCCTAGGATGATCATGTTTAATAAACATGATTTATTTCACTTGTCATTCTAATTCTATTATTAATGAGAAGTAGACCTAAGGGCAACACGGCGCCCCCAACACATTTGACGCCCTAGGAAATCGCCTAGTTCGCCTATAGCAATCGCCGGCCCTGCAAACTAGTATACTAAATCCTTGTGTGTTTTGTGTGTTCTTCCCCAGACCACAGTGCATGGCCTGAGGCTCCAGAGGGGGAGAACCTGGATGCTCTGAAGGACCTGCTCAACCCACAAAGCAAACTCTAAATCACTTTTGTGGCATAGTCTGAGCCAAGTGCATAAACACACATATACACACTTGGACAACAAGCATCATGGACATTGAGCTGTACAGGCACCACAGACACTGTCAAAGAAACAAGACACCATAGTGGCCTGGTTATATTGAAAGATGGTGTGATAGATTATTGCAAAAAATGTACATAATTGTATGTAATTAATAGCAACATGATTGTCTGATTGTGTCTGACTGTTTGATTTGTGACAAACTGTTGAAATGTATGTAGAATATTTTTCCAGTGCCTTTGTAAGTTGGTAGGTTAACATGCAGTGCTTTTTAACCCAAGTGCTACAAAGTCCTTTACAAATGGAGACAGAAACAACCAAGGAAAATGGCAATGATAATGATTAAATCTGCACTGTTTTAGTGTCTGAGGCGGTTTCAAAGTCAGGAGCTGCAATGTCAAAAGCAAGATCACCTTTAGTTTTTAGCCTGGACCTTGGACTAGGCTCCTACTCTGATGAGATGGGAAAGCAGCCTTTTTTTCTTCTTTTTATTTTTTACAGGGACCTGATTGTGTTATTCTTTGTAAGTGAAACATTTGTGATGTAGATGATCATTAAGAAAGCAAAAAAATCAGTAAAGCATGCAGAAAGTTTGACATTGACTGTCTTATGATATAGTTACTTTTATATCCTAATGTATCACGCTCCCTTTATTTTCTAATATTTAAAGGGGAAACCGATAAGTGAAGTTCATTGTTATTAAACTAATGGCTAATGAAAAGACAAAATAAATATTTTTTGTCATAAAATATATATCTGCGGACTATTATAAGTCTGTCAGCACATTGATAATTGTTTAAATTGGATAGAATGTAGTGATCTGAACAGTAATTACGAATACAGTATATAGTTACATATACGAACAATATAAATACAAATTACAGTCATATTGTCTTTTAATTTGTTATGCTGAAACAGCTACTTACATAAATTAACATGCTGATATTAAAACAATGCATAAACGTATAGTATAGTTGTACGTGACGTGTAATTCGTTTGCATTAAAAGAAAAGCTCCAAACGCCCTCTCCTCTTTGGTATTTTGTCCCGAATGCTGTGCCGTAATAAAGCCGCAAAACAACGCTAGCTGTCGCAATATTTAGTCCAGCAACAGAGGTCACAACAAACCATACAGGTACAGTGTTTTTCTTTTAAATAAAATCTTACATTTCTGACTTATCTTTAGATGCTCATTCACAGTGGGCGACGACACTTACTAAACACATATGAAGGTGTAGATAATGCTGTAATTTGATTTATCTAACTTTAGCGAGAGAACGGAGCTAATGCTAGCTGAGGAAACGCTGTCGCTGTCTAACGTTAACGTTACCTACATTGGTTTGTCTACACTTTGTCTTCGTATTTTGATTCATTATGTACGAAGCGATCATTTATTTTAGGTAGGTATGTGATCAGTGACAGTAAGTGGATAAAGATAGACAGACATTGATTTATTTTGGCTTTTGTTAGAAACAGCGACGCTAGCTTACCTATTTACCAATCCTGACATAAAAACATCCATATAACTGTGCCAGGGTTTGATTGACAGTTGGTTGGATCCATGGTTATAACAATATTATATATGTTGTGATTTTCTGTTATACAAGGTGCCCTTTGCACCAGTGATTACATTTACATGACAATTCAATTTCAATTCAACTTTATTTCAGACACACAGGTCCATATCAGTATATAAATATGGAAAACACACACACAGGTCCATATCAGTATATAAATATGAAAAACACACACACAGGTCCATATCAGTATATAAATATGAAAAACACAACAACACAGACAAGACAAAAATTGATTTTGAATTTCCTAAGTTCAAAGTGAAAAAAACACATGCAGCCATTAATTCCAATGTTTCCAAAAGGCAAGGCAAGGCAGCTTTATTTGTAAGGCACATTTCAGCAACAGGGCAATTCAAAGTGCTTTACATGAAAACAGATTAAAAAATTTAAAACAGATAAAATACGAGAATAAAAGTTACAGTGCAGTAAAGCAAGAAGTATACCTTATTCACTCTGTGTGGGGTCAGTTAAAGCCACTATAATTATATTTTTTGAATAAGTTAAGCGACTCATACATTTGTACATAAGTTGGGAACATTACTAGTCACAAACATATGACTCACACTTGTCCATGTTGGCAGTTTGAGAAAGATTCTGAATGCATCATTAAATGCCACCTGAAGCGTTCTCATTTTGCCTTTAGTAAGCTGCACCACAAGTGGGCTGTATAGAGTGGAGTACAGTAAGCTCTAAAAAGTTTAACATCTGTGCACATGTGAACTTTTTTTTTTGCCAGCATATTGGCTTGTTCATACAGTTTGCAACACTGATGCTGCACATCATCATCACATAAATCATTTCTGATGATGTGACCCAAATATCTCACTTTATTTACCACATGTAGTGCTTGGTTTGCCATAAAGAAGGAAGGACAAACTTGCCTCTGATCCTCCTTGGTTTTTGCAGTCATGACAACACTCTTTTTAGAGTTTTTTTGATATCATGCTGCACACCATACTGTGAGCAGACTCTAAGCAGTAGGCCGGGACTATACGGAAACAGGACGACTAAGTCATTAGCATACACCAGATGATTAATAACACTATCCCCCACCATACATCCAGTTTTGCACTCTTTTCCAGAAAACACATAAATATTGTAGAGTTATGTTTTCTATACTTACTAACAATTTCCTTCAGGGCATATATATACACAAATCTGTGCCATGTTTACTTTTAAAACCAAATTGATTGTCGGTGGTTATGAGGTATTCTTGAAGCCTATCCAACAGGATACTTTTCTAATACTTTGGAAAGTATACTAGCCAGGGCAGTAGGTCTGTAATTTTCTATGCTGGTTATTTTACCGGTTTTGTCAGAAATATGGAGAGAAAAAAACGATGCAGGGATTATATATAATCATATATGTGTATATATCTGTTTTCAGCATGGGAGGTGACCACGGCCACAACAAGATGTCCATGCCAGACTGGCGCCAGTGGAAGGCCGAGGGAACACCACTGGAGTTTACACAGCAGAGGCTGGCAGCCAGGGGCCTTAAGGATCCATGGGCACGGTCAGTATTTCAACCTAGATCAGATATAGCTGATATTAGTCAATCTTATTCCTGACCCTGCTCCTTTTCTTTCTCTCTTGTCAATGCCTCTCTTGCTCTGCAGCAACGAGGCTTGGAGATACTCAGGCGGCTTCGCTCGTGCTGTGACTCTGTCTGACGTGCTTCTGAGAGGATTCAAGTGGGGATTTGCTGCCTTTACTGTTGCTCTGGCTGTAGAGTATGCCCTGTTCCCACCCAAGAAGGGCGGCCACTAATGCTCATCATTGTCCCTCATGCCCAGACCATAATGGCATCTAATAATATTCTGTATTTTCTGTTAATTAAAAGTTTTTTTCTGATCATCCCATGGTTTCCTTACTTGTTTGTACTTCCTGTCGCATATTTAAACCATAACCAACTTAACTTTGCATTAATATTTTTATGACAATGATGGGTTTTTAATTTCACTTGCATACAGTGTTATTGCTAGGATGAAGGTCCAAATGTAGCAGCAGGTTAGTCCTGCTTCCTCTTCCTGCTCAGTTTCCAGAAGCATAGTTTCAAGCACTTTACTATCAGTATTACAAAAAACAGCACTACAGAAGCCAGTACTGCTATTACATCCAGGCAGTAGTACTGGAGCCAGTTGAGGTCAAGGACAGCAGGTCTGAGATGTTTTGCCCCTTTGTGCCGCATCACAAATTCTGTCCAGTACACTGAAAGGTCCAGTGGGTCAACAGGCCGGTCTTTATGGAGAGCCGACAGCTTCTGCATGTTCTCTTTATACCTGGATATAAACAGATTGATGGCAAGATATGAAGAATACAACATTGGAGTGAAGATGGTATGAAAATCAGATTCCAAAACTTCTTTTATATTTTAATCATCATTAGCACCGAGATTTAAGGAGCTTTTTTTTCATGAGATACTGTAACTGACATTGTGAGTGAGCTTCTAATCCCTCACCTGGTGTCATTGATGACCTCATTCAGTCCCTGAAGAAGGCTCTCTGTAGTGATCGAATAAATATCCAACACCACTCCAGCTCCTCTGCTCGCCAACCTCACTGCGTTGTCAGGCTGGTCCCCCCCAAATGGCATCATCACCATGGGAACAGCATGACACAGTCCCTCAAAGAGACCATGAGAGCCAGCATGAGTGATGAAAGCCCGAGCTCCAGGATGTGCTAACACACAACACACAAAGATTTCAGATGTTACGGTATGTGACACATCATCGCTCAGTATTGAGTCGTGTGTTTCACATTTCAGGATGCATTGCAGTGGATTTACAGACCTAGTAGGTCATTCTGAGGCACCCAATTCATCAACTTCACATTTTCTGGGAAACTGTCGGGAACCTGCCCAGTGTACCTCCATATTACCTATCAAAAGAAGTTAAGTGTCATTTAATGCTTTTTGATTATTGCATTGATGTATAATTATGTTCATATATTCCTGTACCTTCTGGGGAATCTGTCTAAAAGCTTCTAAGAAGACGGAGGTTGTCTCTTCTGGCAGATCTGACAGCATGGTGCCCAGGGTGAACACTACAAACCCATGTTCTCCTGACACCCAGGACTCCAGATCCTGCAAACACACAAACTAGGGTCAGGCATTCATCTCTCTATCTATCTCTCTATCTCCCCACAATATTAGCTGTGCGATAACGGGATGAAGAAGAAAAACAAAATTAAATAGTTGAATTAATACCACTCAGCCCTTACCTCAGGAAGAGGGTGTCTCACGTTGCAGTTGATTCCACCAACTAGTACTACATTAGGCATGATAGGACGTGGGAACTCCAGTGTGAAGTCCAACCTGTTTTGACACAGTATCACAATATTTATCTGATTCTAAGACCTTTAGTTCTTTTAGTGTGATTTACAGGCATAACACAACAGTAACAGTAAAACTACCTTTGCATTATTCCCATCTTGTTTATTAGTTTAATAGTATTAAGTACTTCTTCATAGGACCATCTAGGTTAATGTGTTTTCTTCTCCTAAATCTTAATATATAACCTTACCTCAGCAGCCAGATAGCAGACTCTGACAGCACTTCAGCTATGCCCACCTCCTCTCCCAGAAACTGATAGGCTATTTGGTCAAAGTGCCAATACAACAGTCGGCATAGCAACGGCTCCAATAAAGCCACCTGTATGTCAGAGGCATCACAGAGCAAAGATGAACAAATGTACAAAGTAAGGCATAGGTGCTTGGCAAAAGAGTTGAATTTTAGTTACATTTAAACAGTGCTCAAACTGAAGTTATTAATTTCATCGTGCAGTAGTTTAACTGGTTCATCTTGACCTACTGTATGACTTTGAATGTAGTCTAAAGTAGTGAGACAGATACTAAGGGGGTCTGCTACATTGCCAAACGTAATGACATATGGGGGTTTGATAGTATATTGGTATATTAATGAAGGCAAGGTGGGCCAGACCAGTGCGAAAATCTCAGATATACAGTACCAGTCAAAAGTTTGGACAAGCTTTTCAATTCTGAAAGCGTCTCAAAACTTTTTGATTGGTACTGTACCTGACCTCTTTCTCTAGAATGTGGTGACAACTAGCAAAATAAATGAGGAATCTGAAGTAGGGGTAATAGTTTGGTTAACACATAATTTGTGTTTTACCTATTAACTTGAGTTAATTAGAGTTGAGTCATTTCACAGAATGAAAACATGGCCATCCTTAATGCATGCACCCGCCGATGCGCATCTGGCTATGTGCTCACCAAAGTGTTGAAAGCTCTCTCCTGGAAGCTCATTTTATCTGTGTATCTGGTCAAAAAGCGGGGCACATATGAGGGCGGGGAGGGGCAGCCTGCAGACTTCATATCCAAGGAACATGGAAGTCCCCTCAGCAAATTTATAGTAGGGATACCTGAAAATGATTTGATGTTTGATCTGTGAGAAAACGTGCAGACATAAAAGAGCACAGATGATCCAAGTATGGCAGAACTCACCTAATTTCCGAGCTATTAATGAGCCTGTGGGCGCCACAGGATCTGTTAGGACCGCGTCAAAGTTCTGCAGAGTGGAAAGGTGCAAAGGAAAAATAGATACGGGTGAATCTTTATTAGTATGCAGTAAAGCACCTTTCCTTCTGCTTTTTTATGCATTGATTATTTTGAAGACATGACATGTCTACATGTCAACTGATGACACAGCTTTCTTGCATAAACATACCATTCTTCGCAGAAGAATATACTGTACTTTTTTACTCCACTACATTAGGGGCTTTCCGACCGGAGGGATTTTTGCAGTTCTTAGAACTAAACGTTCCTAGAACACTTTTTTCGTCGTGTTCCGACAGGAAAAAATTGGGGATTTTTAAGTTCCTCTGGCCTCTGTAGCGTACTTTTTTAGCTCCTACTTCAGAGCAGGGTCTTTTCCCTTTTCCTAGGTGTACTTGATTGGTCGAACTTATAAGTCACGCCCACTGCCAACTCGGAACTTGCAGACGGAGCAACAACGGGACATTTTTAACAATTTTCACCATCTTATTCATCATTAAATTCACTTCTGACAACATTTTAGGCGAGAAATCAACTATGTAGAGGTCAAATATGGGCCGTTTTACGAAAATTGATGGCTAATTGCAAATTTTGTCTGACTGTGTGTCGGGAGTTCAGCAGCCGGTGCTGCCTGGGTTGCTGCCTCGCCGCCCGGCCCGCCTTCCTTCACAGACGCCGGCCTGCTGGGAGGTAGATGGAGCTCCGTCACGGCTGGCAGCCCACGGCACTCCATACCTGCGCAAAGTCACAGTTTTTTGGGTTAATGGACTACCAAACGCCGCTGCCCTGACAGAGCTCCAGAGCCTGCAGCTCCTCTCTTCCTGCTAAATGGCCGCTGTGTGTGAGTGAGAGCGCGGTCAGCGAGCTTGTTACGCCTGCAATCTCTTACCACAGGTTCCAGTTAATCTTATAATGGATATGTGTTGAGTTATTTAAACAAACGATCGGGGAAATAAACGCCTCTTGTCCGTGAGTCTCATTGATAAAGCCTGCGGCTGGATGGAGCTCTATCAATGAGAGCTAGCTAGCCTCCTCTTAGACCTCTGAAACGAAACCCCTAATGTTCACAAAAAAGCATTAAATTGAAATCGGACACCATAGTTTGCTTTATAAGACCTTGGGGTAGATGTTCTATAAGTGGCATGACGAAATTCAAACTGTAAATATACGAAAATGATGCTGAAAGTGTAGCAACGATCTTTCCCATAGGATTAAATGGGACACATAGTTAGCCTAGCTAGCAGCTCCTCCTAAGGAGACCCCTAATGTTCACAAAAATGCATTAAATTGAAATCGGACACCATAGTTAGCTTTATAAGATCTTGGGGTAGCTGTTTTATAAGTGACGTGACGAAATTCAAACTGTAAATATACGAAAGTTATGCCGAGACCGATAACCGAGAAACGGTGACTTTCACTGGGTATGGAGTTTGCCGCTTTCTCGTCAGACTGTGTGGAGCTCCTAAAGTTGAGCAAAACATTACGTGAATTACTACGAGAATGGACGAACTCGGAAAAGTGGACTGATGCGCAGGTGTACGGCCTCCTCCATGCTGCTTTGTTGTTGTTGTATGTGGAGCTAAGGTCTAGTGATGATGCTATAAAGACCGTTGCCGTGCTTGCGTCACTTCCTTACCCCTCCTACCAGTCCCTATGGTCACTTGGCCAGTGGGAATGCAAACGGAAAAAAAGATTTTGGGGGAGAGTAGTTCTTAGAACTGTTTAGAAGTGTACTTTTCCTCTAAAAAGTACAAGTACTATCCGGTCGGAAAGCACCTATTTATCTGCTATAGTTACCTTGCAGATAAATATTTCACATTAAAAACATACAAATAGCAGCCCCAAAAGGTAGCATAGTTTAAAAGTAGTAGACACAGTCTACACAAATGCCTCACAAATTCCGTATAATGTGCATTTTACACCTGATCCTGTATTTGCACTTACCTGCTGTGCCAGATGTGAGATCAGACTGACATTGAACAGTAGGCTCTCTGCTGTGGTGTGCATAAACCCTGTGAATTTCTGCATTTTTGAGAATCCTTTCCTTATCTTCTCCGTGAAAGACGATTTTTCCATCATGTCCTTGAGTGAGGACATGATAGAGTCAATATGAGCCTTGTCATAAGGAACAGGATAGGTCACAGTGTCGTAGTGTTTCCCTGGGCCCATACGCATGCTGATCTCTGGAATCACCACTGTAACCCGGTGTCCACGACGACCCATTTCTTGGGCAATGGCCTTTATACCCACCCAATGACTCCCATCCATGGGTACTACCAGCAAGTTGCCCAAAAAACCTGAAGAAGCAGTGTCACTTGCAGGAATGTTGTTGTTGGCTTCAGCCTCTTCTGTCTTCACCTTCTTCTCTGTCCTGTAGTTTTCTATCACGGGGCCCATCGTCTTATCTACAGCACCATTCACCTGCATATCCACCTTTAGTAGCAGGAACACAAACACTGCTGCTTTCCACATTTTTCTCTTGCCTCTGTGTCTGCAGCTCACTGAATCCAACACAGAAAAAATGTAAGGTTAAGTTAAAAACAAATGGACTAAGAAAACGTCATCTTCATTATGTTTTATTTTCTACTGTTTTCCACATTGTTCTCTTTCCCCTGCTCTGTGTGTCTTTGTGCTTCTCGTGGATCCTGCTCTTTATGATCGTCTGGATTGTTGAAATTCCTCTGTGGATTAGCAAATTGTGTGTTCAAATCCCTCTCTTTAACAAAAGCGACAACTGTAGTCCTCAACAGCTAGCAATCATTGATATGCGACTTTCAGTAAAAGTCAACATAAGTAATATTTAATTTGGACAGTATTATATATGTTCAGGTTGTCAGTGTTAAGAAAATTCTAAAAGATGACGTGATCGTTTGATTTCTGAGGAGGAAGGAGAAAGGCTTGGGTCCAATTGAAAGTTAAGCAAAAGGTTTAATAAACAGCATGATGACAATGACAAGACAGAAAGCAAATGTTACACTGCAGCTGACAGTGGACTGATCTACATGTCTTGTGACATGACAAATGTTAGAATATATTTTGTGAAAGGGTTGAGAAAAGGTTTTAGAGTTCATGGGGCTGACCTCAATGTCTCTGTTTCCCTGGGTTAAAGGAAGGGTGAGAAAGAAACTCTCTGATCAGGGGAGGGAACGAGGCAAAACAATGGTCAGCGCTATGCAAGCGCGGGATTTGTAACACTGTATGGAAATGACCTGGCTCTCATGGAAACTCCTTAAAGTTTGCTGGAGATTAAAACACAGGTGTTAGAAATCCAACAATAGCAGCATGCTTCTTCTTAGTCAGGAGCCGGCTGGAGCCAGAAGATCTGGACCAGATCCAAACTGATGAGGGCACCACCAGGGATGGGACAGAAATGGATAAATAGACAGCATTTTAACTTAGCAGGACCTGATGCTGGGGGAAATGCTGTCGGTCCGTTAGGAGATAGACTTTGCCTTGTATCAGATCCATGTACATGTACTTGTATTTCTGCAATATCATTCACTAAACTTGTTATTAACTTTAACTGGACGAATCTTGGTCTTGATTTGATTCCTGAGTTTTATTTCTTTGATCTACCAGTAAACGAACACAAAATAGTGACCAAAGAATTGGAGTCAGGTTAAGTCTGGCCTTTTTAGGGCCAGACCGGTCAAAATGGCCACATTTTAGATTAATAATCCTTCACAAAACAATACATCAAAACACTGCCAGCAGTGGACTGCAAAAACATGCCTCCCCTTCAGGAGACACATTCAAACAGTCCTGATTCCTTCTCAGGATCAACCATTTATTCTAAAGAAGTTGAGGATGTTTCCTTGTATGAAAACTCTCCCTGGATTTAGGACACACCTCTGAATTCAGGTTTACTCCAGGTCACAGACAAAGGTCATTTATCATGGTAGTGTCAATTCTATTCAAGTTTACAGAGATATGCATTTCCTTTGTTCTAATCAGTCTGGCCCAGCAGGGAGTGGCTCCCCAAAAGGCAGAAGCGACAGTTACCTTTCCTGTGGAGACTGAGTCTTTCTCCAGTATGCTAAATGTCAGACAAGACCTGATGATTCTTTAAGAAGCTTGAGAAGGTGTGAGCCAATCGAATGCTGATTAGTGTAGTTATTTGATTAGATCTAGCTGCAGACTACATAAAACCACAAGTACATTGTTTTTATAACATTAAGCATGGTTTTAACTTTTTTATCTTCAACATCAGGAATGCTCCCAAACTGATGTGTAGTGTAGGCCTACTTGGGTAAAGTTGGAATTCACAGATTTGAACTTCCGATGTTGCACCGAAATCTGTGACCCGTCGAGAAATCGGTCCCTCCTGTTAAAATGCGTAGCGCCCCCCTAATGTAGCCTAGGTGTACACAGATTATGAAGAGTTACAGATTTCAGTGCAACACCGGGATTAATACTCATCAGCAAAACGTTTTTAAAACACAAACGACGCCTTTTTCTTACCGTACTAAGGTAGACAACTCGCATCTCTCTCATCAAAACGGGTCGTCCTTCCACCCGACTTGGACAACTAACGTGTTTTGTGAGATGAATGCGCAGGGACCGTCTACAAAGTCATGTCTTCAAAATTGCGTCAAAAATAACTGGCTGCTGGTTCTACTCTTGGATGTATTAAGATAACTTACTTTGGAAAGGAAAGAAAGGCTTTTGCATAATTTTGGGCAATATTTGTTAGGGAAAACATTTAATAGTTTTAGCGCAATGTCTCAAAACTTACTTCACACATAGAATGCCTCCTGCTGGTTATACTACAACACTTACTTTGAAAAAGAGGCTTTTGCATATTTTTGGGGAATATTTATTGGGGAAAATATGAAATCGTTTTGTTATTAGCCTACATTAGAGTAATGTCTTCAAACTTCTTCACACATTACTGGTCTCCTGTTGGTTATTCTACAGCACTTACTTTTGAAAAAAGGTTGGGCAATATGTCTTAGTAAAAATATTCAATAGTGTATTAAATTATTTAAAGTAATGTTTTGATCTGCAAGATCTTCTTCAGGCAGATTGAAATGTTAACTTGAATGTTAACTAAAATATTTAATAAACTATAATTGGTGCCCAGCAGTGTGCGAAAGCTACATTATGCCCTGAGATTAAATATTATTTGTCTTGCACATGAGTATTTTTGCCTGGATATATGCACAATTGGTCCCATGATCTATTAGTAACTATATGAAAATTCAACTAAATTCAAATCCCAAAAATTATACAAAGGCCTTTTCTTTCCATAAGTGTTGTAGTACAACTAACAGGAGACCAGATATGTGTGATCTAATTTTGGTGACACTACACTGTATAATAATTAAGTTATTAAATAATAGTGTTTTAAAAACATTTCGCTGATGTTTTATTGATCCTCAACGATCTTAGCCGACATTAGTTCTTAAGGCGCTGTAACATGCTCAGTTACCAAGGCTCAGTCCTTACCGCAGTGGCCCAGGATACGAATCCGGCCTGTGGCTCTTTGCTGCATGTCTTCCGACTTTCCTGTCTACGGTTGTTCTATCCTTTAAAGGCTAAAATGCTCAAAAATTATCTTGGAAAAAAGAAAAAAAAGACTGGACTACTGGCCTTGGTGGAGGTCTACGCTCTCTGAGTGCCCTTTCTAGTTATAATAGTTATTATTCTGGTATTTGTACATAGTATTGTGGTAGTCTGCATACTGTCTCATGTCTAGTCTAGCCAGAACTATCTCCACAACGCTACTGGAGTATCGTTTGGATACACCATATATCTATTTTGGAATAGGAAAAAAAAAAACGCTCTACATGTCTGCATTTTTTAAAAACCAATCACAACTGTCCTTGGCGGTGCTAAGCCTTGAATGCAGCAACAGTGCCTTGCTCCTTGTTGATATTCATACAGTTATTACTATACTCTCCTCATTTATTCATGTTTGAATTGTTTATCCTTGCATTGAAATACTCTTGCATTGTGTATTTCATGCCATACTTTTTATTATTTATTATTACAGCATATAATTAATGTCTACTGTACATTTTCTCTGTTTACGCCCTTTATTGTATAACCACATTCACATTGGGATATTCTAAACTCCCAACAATAAATGAATGGCATGTCAATGAGTGTGTGTACTATAGACTGCATTTGTTTACATCACCATCTTTCCTGTTCTTACCAGACAACCTGTGGATATATCACTTACATCCATCCATAGAACCAGTACCTAAGGGTTCATTCTTTCCTCACCACTGAGGTCACATGTTTGTTATTCAGTAAACCAACACTGCTTTTATAAACAGTCCTAAAATCCTGAAGGGGTCATCCCTATGTTCCCCGGGTCCTATGTTCCCTGCTCGGGGAACATAGGACCCTTTTTTAGAAAAAAGGTCCTATGTTCCCCGTTTTTCCCAAAAAGGGTCCTATGTTCCCCTGTAGCAATACATACTGGGGTTAGGGTTAGGGTTAGGGTTAGAACTAACATTCATTGAAAGGATCCCTTGGTCCAAGATAAAGTGACATAATTAACAGAGCAGCCAAAGAGACGCATGCAGCTCGAGACCTGCAGGTTTGCCACATCTGACCTAATCTTTCCTCGTCTAGGCCTATTTGCATATGTAGTTTGCGTCAAACAGCCCATAGGCCTACATAGGCCTATTTGCCATGGAATTTGGCAGTAATGGTGGAAAATCTTAATATGACACCTATGCCTTATCAAGCTTGTTTCTCTAGATTTCTGATTCAGTATGTTGAAACATGTAAAGGCATTGTGTAAAGGGTGTGTATAGCAACCAACAGTTGTTTTCTGGTAATTTGATCACTTGGAAACTTCCGAAGGTTAGTCCTGCTTCCTCTTCCTGCTCAGTTTCCAGAGGCATAGTTTCAAGCACTTTACTATCAGTATTACAAAAAACAGCACTACAGTAGCCAGTACTGCTATTACATCCAGGCAGTAGTACTGGAGCCAGTTGAGGTCAAGGACAGCAGGTCTGAGATGTTTTGCCCCTTTGTGCCGCATCACAAATTCTGTCCAGTACACTGAAAGGTCCAGTGGGTCAACAGGCCGGTCTTTATGGAGAGCCGACAGCTTCTGCATGTTCTCTTTATACCTGGATATAAACAGATTGATGGCAAGATATGAAGAATACAACATTTAAGTGAAGATGGTATGAAAATCAGATTCCAAAACTTCTTTTATATTTTAATCATCATTAGCACCGAGATTTAAGGAGCTTTTTTTTCATGAGATAACTGACATTGTGAGTGAGTTTCTAATCCCTCACCTGGTGTCATTGATGACCTCATTCAGTCCCTGAAGAAGGCTCTCTGTAGTGATCGAATAAATATCCAACACCACTCCAGCTCCTCTGCTTGCAAACCTCACTGCGTTGTCAGCCTGGTCCCCTGCAATTGGCATCATCACCATGGGAACAGCATGACACAGTCCCTCAAAGAGACCATGAGAGCCAGCATGAGTGATGAAAGCCCGAGCTCCAGGATGTGCTAACACACAACACACAAAGATTTCAGATGTTACGGTATGTGACACATCATCGCTCAGTATTGAGTCGTGTGTTTCACATTTCAGGATGCATTGCAGTGGATTTACAGACCTAGTAGGTCATTCTGAGGCACCCATTTCATCAACTTCACATTTTCTGGGAAACTGTCGGGAACCTGCCCAGTGTACCTCCATATTACCTATCAAAAGAAGCTAAGTGTCATTTAATGCTTTTTGATTATTGCATTGATGTATAATTATGTTCATATATTCCTGTACCTTCTGGGGAATCTGTCTAAAAGCTTCTAAGAAGACGGAGGTTGTCTCTTCTGGCAGATCTGACAGCATGGTGCCCAGGGTGAACACTACAAACCCATGTTCTCCTGACACCCAGGACTCCAGATCCTGCAAACACACAAACTAGGGTCAGGCATTCATCTCTCTATCTATCTCTCTATCTCCCCACAATATTAGCTGTGCGATAACGGGATGAAGAAGAAAAACAAAATCAAATAGTTGAATCAATACCACTCAGCCCTTACCTCAGGAAGAGGGTGTCTCACATTGCAGTTGATTCCACCAACTAGTACTACATTAGGCATGATAGGACGTGGGAACTCCAGTGTGAAGTCCATCCTGTTTTGACACATTATCACAATATTTATCTGATTCTAAGACCTTTAGTTCTTTTAGTGTGATTTACAGGCATAACACAACAGTAACAGTAAAACTACCTTTGCATTATTCCGATCTTGTTTATTAGTTGAATAGTATTAAATAATTCTTCATAGGACCATCTAGGTTAATGTGTTTTCTTCTCCTAAATCTTAATATATAACCTTACCTCAGCAGCCAGATAGCAGACTCTGACAGCACTTCAGCTATGCCCACCTCCTCTCCCAGAAACTGATAGGCTATTTGGTCAAAGTGCCAATACAACAGTCGGCATAGCAACGGCTCCAATAAAGCCACCTGTATGTCAGAGGCATCACAGAGCAAAGATGAACAAATGTACAAAGTAAGGCATAGGTGCTTGGCAAAAGAGTTGAATTTTAGTTACATTTAAACAGTGCTCAAACTGAAGTTATTAATTTCATCGTGCAGTAGTTTAACTGGTTCATCTTGACCTACTGTATGACTTTGAATGTAGTCTAAAGTAGGGAGACAGATACTAAGGGGGTCTGCTACATTGCCAAACGTAATGACACATGGGGGTTTGATAGTATATTGGTATATTAATGGAGATAAGGTGGGCCAGACCAGTGCGAAAATCTCAGATATACAGTACCAGTCAAAAGTTTGGACAAGCTTTCCCATTCTGAAAGCGTCTCAAAACTTTTTGATTGGTACTGTACCTGACCTCTTTCTCTAGAATGTGGTGACAACTAGCAAAATAAATGAGGAATCTGAAGCAGGGGCAATAGTTTGGTTAACACATAATTTGTGTTTTACCTAATAACTTTTATAGAATGAAAACATGGCCATCCTTAATGCATGCACCCGTCGATGCGCATCTGGCTATAAGTGCTCACCAAAGTGTTGAAAGCTCTCTCCTGGAAGCTCATTTTATCTGTGTATCTGGTCAAAAAGCGGGGCACATATGAGGGCGGGGAGGGGCAGCCTGCAGACTTCATATCCAAGGAACATGGAATTCCCCTCAGCAAATTTATAGTAGGGATACCTGAAAATGATTTTTTTATGACCTGTGAGAAAACGTGCAAATATAAAAGAGCACAGATGATCCAACTGTGGCAGAACTCACCAAATTTTCGAGCTATTAATGAGCCTGTGGGCACCATGGGGTCCGTTAGGACTGCGTCAAAGTTCTGCAGAGTGGAAAGGTGCAAAGGAAAAATATGAAAACGTGGTGAATCTTCAACAGTATGCACTTATAAAAGCACCTTTCCTTTTGCTTTATCATGCATTGATTTTACAACGGACATTACATACATGTCAACTGATGTCACTTTTTACTCCACTTTATTTATCTGCTATAGGTACCTTGCAGATAAAGAATTTTACATTAAAAACATACATTATGATAAACTTGCAATGTATGTAATGTATGTATGTACCAGTAATTTCTAAACATTTTGGAATGTGACCCTTTAAAAAAAACTGTGTCTGGTCAAGGTTCCTTGTCATGTTTCAATTGTGAGTGGTTAGCGGTTTCACCAAAGTAGTCGTGCTTTGCCAGACCCTACACCAAAGAGACATTTTCCCTTTAAACTTCTCTAATGGTTTCATTAGGGGTATACTGTATGTATTTTCTCCCCCATTTATCATCTCATGACCCCTCAAATTTATCTTGTGGCCCAGGTTAGGAACGAGAACCTCTGGACTACAATACCTAATTAAGTAAATTAGTTCAAACAAGCTCCACCTTAACCAGCTACAGCAGTGAATGCTACATACACATAAATACATCAGTTAACTATAGAACATGGGCCCGTTTTTTGCAGAATGAGTTCTTTTATATTTGACACTTAATTGCAAATAACTGCTACCACTGTCCCAACTTCAGTAGATACAGGGGTTGTAGGAGCCAGATATTGTATGCTGTTTATGGTCTCATTTATGTTGTTTGTTGATTATTGTGTTGTGCACTGATATTGTAGGTGGCGGGTGTTTTCATTGCGGTTTGAGCGGAAGTGAGCCTGGGAGCGAACACTTTCTGTTGACCGCATCACGCTGCATTAACGCAATTATTCTACTCACCAGGTAACAATCAAATTTGGTAACTGCAGTGCTAAGTGTATTTTACGTGTGGAAGAAGAAGAATAAAATCATTGCAATACAATCTGGAGCGCGTCACAGTACATCTCTCAGTGTTTATCCCCTCGCGGCAGCACTTCTTTGGACTGCTTACAGCCGCAATAGGGTTATACACTACGATGACACAAACACTCTACAGTATAATGCAATCCAATATAGCAGCAGCCCCGGAAGGTAGGCCTAGTTTACACTAGGTAGTTTATTATACTTTATAGACAGTCTACACAAATGCCTCACAAATTCCGTATAATGTGCAAGGTATTGAATTTATTAGATTTTACACCTGATCCTTTGCACTTACCTGCTGTGCCAGATGTGAGATCAGACTGACATTGAACAGTAGGCTCTCTGCTGTGGTGTGAATAAAGCCTGTAATTTTCTGGATTTTTGAGAATCCTTTCCATATCTTCTCTGTGAAAGAATGTGCAGATGTTTGCATCATGTCCTTGTTTGAGGACATGATAGAGTCAATATGAGCCTTGTCATAAGGAACAGGATAGGTCACAGTGTCGTAGTGTTTCCCCGGGCCCATCCGTATGCTGATCTCTGGAATCAGCACTGTAACCCGGTGTCCACGACGACCCATTTCTTGGGCAATGGCCTTTATACCCACCCAATGACTCCCATCCATGGGTACTACCAGCAAGTTTCCCAAAAAACCTGAAGAAGCAGTGTCACTTGCAGGAATGTTGTTGTTGGCTTCAGCCTCTTCTGTCTTCACCTTCTTCTCTGTCCTGTAGTTTTCTACCACGGGGCCCATCGTCTTATCTACAGCACCATTCACCTGCATATCCACCTTTAGTAGCAGGAAGACAAACACTGCTGCTTTCCACATTTTTCTCTTTCCTCTGTGTCTGCAGCTCACTGAATCCAACACACATGAAATTGTGTGGTAAAGCAACAAAAAATGGAAATCTGCTTTGAATGCGCTGTAAGCTACGCCTACCCTTAGGGATCCCAGCTGTCTGGGTTGTAGAAATTCCTCTGAGAATTAACGCTGTGTGTGTGTGTTCAAAGTCCTCTCTTTAACCAGGGCAACGATTGCAATCCTACAGCTAGCAGTTGGAGGTAATTTCATTGATATGGGACTTTCAGTAAAAGAGGAGTAGCCTCCGCAATCTTTTCCTACACAAAATATTTGATATACTTTCTAACGTCACAATCACAAGAAAGCTACGGTTAGCATTTATAACAACATCAGCCACAGTTACACAAAAAGTGGATTAAAAATGTGTTTACTTTATTGATTTATTTGTTATATCCCTTTACATAACAGTGTCTCTAACGTTAATTGCGTTGAATCTGTCCAAAATGGGAGTGAAGCTAACACAGTCTCTTAATTACATTGCGAGCGTTAGTAGTAATGTTACAGTACGTTAATGTATGCTATCTTATAATGTATTAACAGTGCTGTTTCTGTCCTGATCTGACTTATATCGTTAGGAACACGGACGAGGCAGCCGTCAATGCTGCCAACTTGAGGGGAGTCCTCCTCTGCTGGAAGGCGAAGGACCTGGGGGAGGAGAGAGAGGATTTCCCTGCTGGTCGTGTGGACAGCACGGTGCACAGTGGCCCAGGGCATAGCAAAGACTGGCTAAGACAAAAGAGTAAGACAAGGGCCTCGATGACGGGTCCCCAGCCATGGTCACACGCCGTGCCGAGGATGTAGCCTACCGTTAAATGATCCCCCTGGAGAGTCTGAAGTCCACCCTCATATCACTTTCCCCATCAAAGTACAGGGCCAGCAATGGATAAATAAAAAATAGGATCTATTTAAATGTCTATTGAGTTGCCTCTGCTTTCACTCTTGTATTGTCACTGTAATTAATAGCTATTGCAATAAACACCCTTATATATAATATGACTATTTTCTATGTTAACTCTATGTCAGTTGGACACCATTTGAATTGCTCCAATTTTGCTAAAATAACTAAAAATGGCCATTTTTGGTTATTTTTTACAATGAATTAAGAGCAACAGTATGAATATCATCATACCGGTAAGTTTACGGTTGCATAAAACAGAGGGCAAAAACAAGCAACAATAAAAACAATCACATTCATTTTATGAACATAGCAGAAATGTATTTTTCACGAGTGACAACAGGTGGTGGGAATGCTCTGCCCTGGGTACAATTCACAATTTCACAGAAGAAGAAGAAGAAGAAGGAGGACTGAGATGTTGTGATTGTCATTTCCGGTAAGTACATAAGGCAGTGCGCGATTTTCTTATATACAGTCTGTCGGTACCATAGACTGTATATAAGGTCGGTACCATATACAGTCTATGGTCGGTACACGATCCGTTCTGCCTGCACGATCCGTACCGACACAGTCTATGGCGATTTGAGCTTGAGACAACACTCCCGCGTCAAATTTTACGCACTATGCAAGTAAGTACGTAGTGTACGAAGTGCACTTCAGTTAGTACATTAAGGGAAGTGCGCGATTTGAGACATGAATATATGTATATGAATAGCTAAACATTTGGGGCGGCCTCTAGCTCACCCAGTAAGAGCGTTCGCCCCATGTTGGCTGAGTTCAAATCCGACCTGCTGCGTGTCATCCCCCGTCTCTCTCCCCCTTTCATGTCTATCCACTTTCAAATAAAGGGAAAAGCCCCTAAAAAAATAATCTTTAAAAAAAAAAAAAAAAATAGCTAAACATTCGCAAATAACTTACATAATACCACAACGGCATAGAGGCTATGGGCATGAATGAGAGCGAATAATTAGAACTGTTTAATTTTTAATGTAAAATGTTTTGAATATAGTAGTTTCTATAATACAGACGCTTATAACCCTTTTACACCTAACGTGGTAACTCTTGTTTCGGCCGCCTGGTGTGTTTTTGATGTTTAGACTGTAAAATTGTCCAAAAAATATGCAATGACTTAGTTTTATTATTTAATATAGCGGCAATACACTCTTACATCCATGGTAATACATCCATAGCTTGGCGTGGTGGCGTTAACGCGCCATTTTTCTTTCTTTGGTCTAACAGCAGTAGAAGAAGAAGAAGAATGACCCAACACGCAGCCGCACTCGGCAGAGCATCTTCCGCCGCGCGCATCTTCAACTATGTCAAGTGTTGTCCTCGAGCAGTGAGCACAACAAAACACAGGTCCGCGAGCTCAATAGGGGATTAGCCAGTATGTTAACAAGTAAGCGCCTCGTTGTGTTGTAGCTGTTATGCCAGTAAAACAGTCCGAACATGCCAGATCACGTAAACTGTGAACAGTCTGAGGAGCAGTAAGTTTTAAAGGCATAGCCTAGCTTCAGTGCTGACGGTGTCGTTGTTGATCTCGTCCCTGAAAGCCTTCAGTCTGCGTTGTCCACGGTATTTTAGTTTGGCTAGCTAGCTTAGCCAAGATGCTAAAATGATCTTAAGGGACGTAGCATTTTATGGAGTGGGCAAAATACAGTTTTAGTTATATGATGTAACGTTAGTCAGCTACAATATTTACACGATGCAAGTAACAATACTGTGTAGATTGTAAAGCCCCTTAAGGCAGATTTGTGACTTTGGGCTATATAAATAAAATTGACTTGACAATTGAGATCAAGCTGAAACAGTATCAAGATCACATTTTAATATTGTGCTGTATTATTTCCCTTCCACTGTTTTGATTATCTGTCATTAAAGTAGTTTGTTGTCTTTACAGGCCTGCGACTGAAAGCGAGTTTGAGGCAGAGGGCTTGGAGTTCATTAATTCATCATCCATAAGAATAGAATATTATAGGTGAGACCACATGGAAACTTGCTGTGTAGTGAACACATACAAATGTATTACACTTTGTAGGTGCTTGATTACAGGTAGTGACAGTTGCTCTCTTTTACAGTTCATTTGAGTATTGTCTGAAGTGGAAGAGACCCATGTATCGCCAACGCCCCTCCAGACTACCAAAGGCCTCCAAGAAGAGCCCCCAGAGAAGTCCCAGCCCAAATGAAGAAGTTATCCAGCGCAAGTTGAGGGGTAAGAGACAGAGGACAGGCCTGAGGAAGATCGGAGCTGGCGACAGCGTAGTCAGTAGAGATGAGGAGAAGGACCGTGACATCATCGACATCATTAACAGCACACATGATGAAAAAGATATCGCAGAGTATGAAGGGAAGTCTGTAGAGGTGACTGATGAAGGAGTGGACGAGTCAGATGAAGACTGCTGCTCTGTTACCAGCAGCATAGCTTCTGGTCCTTCCTTCCTACGTGACGCCTCTCCCAAGAAACCGAGGCCCTCGCAGGGCTTGTGCTCAGACTGTCAGAATCTCTACCAGAAGGCAAAGAAGAAGAAAGCACCAATTAAAAACAAACTCCTAGACAACGGTGAGTGCACTCAATCATTGTTTTAGCAACAATGCAATGTGTTTTGGGAGAAATTGGGCCATTGCCACAGCAAATACTAGTACACAGAAAAAATGGCTGTATTGTGAATAAGATCAGATGTAAAAGCCATAATAGTTATATTAATGTTTCAGTACACACAAAGTACAAAAAGCACATTTCCTCCCTCCTGGCATGCTATCCATCCATCTAGATATTTAAAAATATTTGCTTCTACACACAAAAACAATTGTGCTTCTTGACTCATTTTTGTGGTCAGCGGGATAAAAAGTTATGATGTGGTTACTGTAGGAACTCATTGTTACCATTTTCACTTGCTAATAATTCTTGAGATTTATTTTCTCTCGTAAAGTCTGCCAGTTCTGATGTATAAGTATAAATTAAATTGTATTAAACGGGAGTCAAAATCCTTGTATGTGTACACATACTTGGCTGATAAAGCTGATTCTGATAAGAACAGTGTATGTATTGGTATTTTGAATGATGACTAAATGACTATAACTTTTAGAATTGTTTTCATTTTGTGTCAACTACCACTTTTAAACAGAGAAAAACATCTGTGTTTTTTCCTTCCAAAGCCTGTCATTACCAGTTCACACTAGTGTTTTGAGACTTAAGAACTTCCACATTCACACAGTACTCATATACACTCATATGTCACATGAGGCCACTGCTGACGTGATCAACCCAAACATCTCTGCTTTCACTGTCAGTGTAATGTGTTCAGTTCAGTTCTGCATTGCCTTAACGGAGGTGTCACTAGAAAGCAACACACAGAGATCATTCGGCGGGTCAGTCTATATCCAGTACACAGATGCATGCTAACATGTTCAACATCTCTTTCTGGTTCTTTCTACAGATCCCAAGTCCCTGACATGTGACCAGTGGGTCCTGATCAAGAACTGGAGACCTAAGAGGCTGCCTAATGCAAGAGGGTAAGGCTGCTTGTATGTGTGGTTACTGGCTTTAAGGTGGAACACCAGTAGCCATGAAAATGTTTTTGCTTTCAGCTCATTATAACTGTCTGCACCTCTGTTTTGGCAGGAAGCTTTTGCTCCATGTACAACTGGTTAAGAAAAGACTTAAGGTCAACAATGGTGCAAAGCAACCTGCACAATGTGTGGAAGAGGGAGAATCATCAGCCTGTTCGAGGCCGCACACTTTCCTTCGGAGGTAATGCTTCTGTACACGTAACACATTTCCTAGCGAAGCAGATCAATGAGCCTGTTTACATAAAAAATGACTTGAATGTGGTGCGTTTTTGTGTGTGTCAGGAACCTTAGACGGCATGTCAGAGTGCCAGTGAAGAAAAACAGGAGGAAGAGGAGGAGAGATGGTACTCAGGATCCTCGCGCCACTAAGCAGCAGCGTCTCCACAGCAACAATCACAGCCAACACATCAGTATTGGCAGTACCAATGAGATCGGTCTTCACCCGACCAGCGGTCACAGTAGCAGTCCGGGTTTTGAGGGTCGTAGCGATCAAGAAGTCGACGATCAAGCGGACACAAATCTGAATGTTGGTTTGATTCCCTCCACAGTCACCCTGACAACCACCAAGCCAAGCGAGGTCCCACCCAAACAGAAAACACCAAAGAAGAGGGGTGGATTCAGAGACTTGCTTGTGCAGTTGCGCGGCAACAGCAACATGATCGTCCGAGAAACATGTTAGTGACGTGACTCTGACTTTTTTTAAGCTACACTTTAACAGCCATTCTGGCCATATTGTAGCTTTGACTTATGATGTTTCCTGTTTAGCCTGGCTATTATTCTGTTCTAAACACCAGTCTGTAAATACTTGCTCTGGTGTACCTGGAGTCATACCTGTACCTATAGGTCTGAGTTTGTTGGCAAAGTACTGCTGCAGTTCCACGTACTTGCATGTTATTTATTTTTTTGAATTTCAAAAAGTATATATTTAAAGTTTTTATTTTTACATTAAAGCTGTTTTTACTGTATGCCAACGATAGACAGATTCAAAATGTTCCTTACAAGTAGACCTACATAAGCACTTTCAGTAAGATTATTCAGACGACTATTTATAGCTGTGTCCCAATTGAATAAGACATACTAATTCAATGCAGGTTATGAGTGTGTGGTTGCTTTACAATAGAAAAGTGACTAAATTAAATATATTTTTAAAAGTGCTGTTGTCTTACAGTGGAAGTCGCGGTTTGACATCCGACAGCGTACGGTTGCATAATTTTCTCTTTGTACAAAATATTAAGGAATATTTATTTTAAAAAAAACAACTATAAAGATCATATTGTATAGTAGGGATTTGGGACACAGTGTCTACCTACCCTAGCTGTATGTATAAAAAAAACACTGTTAACTAAGAATATTATAAATAAATAGCAAGTGGTGGACAGGAGCCATGTTCTGTAAGATGGTAAAGGGATCTGTTGGTAGTATTGGGCAGTGTAGGACCCTTTCTCTAGAAGCCCACATGGTGGCGCCACTTAATGCAGGAATCAGCACTTTGGTTACAGTATATCAGCCGTGTGCGTTTTTTACAGAAGACTTGTCCGAAGAGAAAAGTACAGGTGTAATTAATAACATTAATGATCATTTAGTGTCCTAGTGAGCCAGTATGCATATTAACCAGATCTCTGCACCTATAAATCTAAAGTATTGACTAAAGGAAATGACTTACACCTGTGTGTGTCCTGTAATGAGAGCTCAAAGTCTGCTTCAAAACAAGCTTACTATTCAGCAGCATAACCCCAATTAAATAAGCCAGTGCAGATACTGAGTCATCTGGCTCATTTTGGTGAGGGTAAATCAGGAATAGGTCTTTATACACAGCAATGTTGTTTTCAAGATGTTTCTGCTGATACCAGTGAATGTGGAGGAAAGGGTGGGGTAAATGAGCAAGAGATAAGGGACAGAGTTGGGTCTTGAAGGCTCGGCAGCACTTATTGGGGGGGGGTTGTTGCTGTTTACTTACGGGATTATTGAATTGGGAGAGGATGGGGATTTAATGTCAGAACTGCCAGTGCCAAGACAGGAAATGTGTGTCTGCTGACCGACTGTATCACACACGTGGATGCAGTGTAAATGTAAGCAGTGTGCCACCTACAAATCAAGTGAAATGTACAAAGCAGTAGGTGCTCTGATTGACTGGACTCCTACCAACACATAGCAGCTGGCAAATCGCAGCTCCAGCTGTTGCTCTACGCTGCTTACGCGTTTAAATTAAAACCGTCATGAACTGGAAAAGTTAAAGCAGGAAGCAACTTAATTGTGAGATGGAACTTGATAGAATGAAAAATGAGTAAAGAAATAAAACATCCCTTTTTAAAGTATTTGCTATTTCATTTCAAAAATCCATTATATGTTATTAATTTAAAGACAGAATGAGGAAATAGAAATTTTGTCAAATTAAATTCCTTTTTGTAGTTTTGAGTTTTATAATGCATTTTATATCATTGATTTAAAACATCCTGAACATCCTGCTGAAACATTTGTAAGTTTGCTTTCAGAAAGGTGACACTAATATCACACAGACACACACTTATTCATTGGCAGTGAAAGATCAGATAAAGTCTTACAGCGTTAGCAGAACACAGTTTATAATCATCTCACATTCCTCTTCCTCTCTCAGTGTCTGCTTCTCATATAAGACAGTAACGCAAAAGCAACTATGTTCACACTGGTGGGGGGGAGCTGAAACTCCTGCTTGTCCTGATCAGAGCATGGAGTTTGGAGACACACTGTTACACACACACACACACACACACATTACACATTGTCCGATTCTCTTCGGCAGTCTTTCCTATTGGCCCTTTTATGACAAACCAGAGGTCTCAGGGCCAAAACAATTCAAGCAGTGTGCCCACACACACAACACAGTATCCTGTAATACAACCACTATCAGCACCTGACACCTCGAAAACAGGAAAAACGTTTCAGCAGGAACACAGATGTGTTGCAGTGTTTAGGGGCGGAGCATGAACACAACTATATATCCCCTGTGAACAGAAATCTCAACTTCACTCCGTTGAGAAAGGAGAAAGACTGCCTCCGTCATGTCGTACTATGAGGTAAGGTTGTCAGTGATGTGTAGGCAAACGTGTGAGCTTTTGCGTAAATTCACAAATATGTGTTTAGGATTAATTGTTGTTGTTTGCTTCCTGCCCTTACTCATCATCATCTCTCCAGCATATCGTCTTCGACTATGACTTAAACGACACCGGCTCAGGTTCTGGTTCTGGTGACCTGGGAGGGGATCTAGAGGAGCCCTGTGACGTGGAGCATGTGATGACTGCTAACATTCAGCAGGTCTTCTTGCCTGTTGTCTACGCCCTCATCTTCACACTGGGCATCACTGGAAACGGCCTGGTTGTCATAGTCCTGGGCTGCCAACGCAGGTGAGAGGGGGGTTGGTGGTTGATCTGATGAATCTCTTTGTGTCCTTAATAAGAACCAATAAGAAATAGGCTTAATGATTTCCTCTCCTGTGTTTATCTACAGGTCAAAGTGCAGCCTCACAGACCGATATCGCCTGCATCTCTCGGCTGCTGATCTTCTCTTTGTTCTGGCTCTGCCGTTCTGGGCTGTGGACTCAGCCCTGGCCGACTGGCGCTTCGGAGCGGCCACCTGTGTTGGTGTGCACGTTATCTACACGGTCAACCTGTACGGCAGTGTGCTCATCCTGGCATTCATCAGCCTGGACCGCTACCTGGCAGTGGTCCGAGCCACGGACACAAACACTGGTGGGCTGAGGCAGCTGCTGGCACACAGACTGGTTTATGTGGGTATGTGTTGAAAGACTGGTTTGCTTTCTATTTCTTTTTTTCTTTGCAACTCTCCTCTTTATTTGTCTTGTTTCCACAGTAGCTAACTTCTTTTAATCTTCTTCTCTCCCTGCAGGTGCCTGGCTGCCTGCTGGCCTCCTGGCAGTGCCTGACTTGATATTTGCCCGGACTCAAGAAGGAGGCGAGGGGGCCACTCTGTGCCAGCGATTCTACCCAGAAGACAACGCTCCTCTCTGGGTTGCAGTCTTCCACCTCCAGCTGGTTCTGGTGGGTCTGGTGATCCCAGGCTTGGTCCTCCTGGTGTGTTACTGTGTCATTGTCACCAGGCTGACCCGGGGCCCGCTTGGGGGCCAGAGGCAGAAGCGGCGAGCGGTCAGGACCACCATTGCTTTGGTTCTCTGTTTCTTCGTCTGCTGGCTGCCCTACGGAGTGGGTATCTCTGTGGACGCTCTGCTGCGCCTGGAGGTCCTGCCCCGTGGCTGCAGCCTGGAGGCCGTCCTGGGTGTGTGGCTGGGGGTGGCTGAGCCCATGGCATTTGCACACTGCTGCCTGAACCCGCTGCTGTACGCTTTCCTGGGGGCAGGGTTCAAGAGTTCGGCCCGAAGAGCCCTCACTCTGAGCCGAGCCTCCAGTTTGAAGATTTTACCACGAAGACGCCCGGGGGCCTCCACGACCACAGAGTCAGAGTCCTCCAGTTTACATTCCAGCTAGTGTTTGCTTATGCTGTATATATTTATATTGTGTGTGTGTGTGTGTGTGTGTGTGTGTGTGTGTGTGTGTGTGTGTGTGTGTTTAAGGTGTCTGAGAAAGTAAGGAGCAGTCTGCTGGCCCACGACTTGTCTTCTCCCTCACTGTCAGGTTTCTCCTGTAAATACTGTTATATTATATTTGTTTTCAGGGCTGCTGTGCTTGATGTGTACTGTTGTAGATGTTTGTAATAAAATATACAAAATACCCATATGTGTGAAAATGTCTTCTCTTGTGAAAGAAGTATCTTGCTTCCTGAGTGAAACTATGAATTCCTGGCTTGTACTTTAACCACTCAACCACAGCCAATGCCATCCTCACACAAACTTCTTCTCAGTGGGTTAGATAGATATCATTAAGGCCCAAATTACACAAACAATTCCAAGCAAGCTAATGAGATGGTAGATGAAGGCATCTCAGCTTTATCACAGAAAACACATTGAAAAGGAACAGGAAAGGTGGAATAGGAAGAAACAAGCGTGAAACAAATCTATTTGGTCTCACACATGGTTTAAATGTAAGCCGACAGCTGCCAACGGTGTCCAAGCCTGCAGATTGTTTTTGGGAAATACTATTGTTTTACTTTGTGTTTGGTGTTCTTGGGGGCAGAGCTGGTGGTTTACAGATACAGATTCTTTTGTCAATTAGTTACCATTGTGGCTTGTCTTCCAATCTTCATGATCATCCACTTGTCTCCCTTTGTATTGATTCATGATCACTCAACCGCCTGCCATCTGAATCCACTGATCCAGAGCATGGGCATGTTCTTTCGAAAGATGAAACTGCTTTTTAGAATGGGACGTGTGATAGCCAGATGTATATGAGTCACAGGTGTGAGAGAGTGTGTGTGTTTGTGTGTGTGAGGGCATGTGTGGATGTTTTGGGGGTGCAGATTTATGCTGATGATATAAGCAGTTTGCTTCTTCTACGTGAGAGAAAAAGGAGCATGGAAGGGTCAGGAGGTCCATTTTTACCAGTATCTCTCACACACACACACACACACACACACACACACACACACACACACACACACACACACACACACACCAAGTGCTTCTCACAAACCTACTTCCACTTGGAAGTGAGAGAAACAGAAGCTGGAAGTTTACAGTGTCCTGTTTCCTGGAGCAGAGAGGAGAAGGATGAAGAAGAGAATTGTGAGAGAGACGAAAAGGAAGAATACAGTAAGTCAGCACCACAAGGGTCGACACTATGGCATCATTATAACTGTGTCCTAGTATGTGCTTATGTAGCTTTATACAGAAATAATTTCATTCACAGTAAATGTAGAAAGAAAACTTACCTATTTCTTTATCATATGTTATGCCCTTGTCTCTCTTACACACACACACACACACACACACACACACACACACACACGCACAATGCTTCTTCTTCTATTCATAGTGTATTCAAAACAGGAAAGACTTCCTGCAGCTCATTTTAGGAAAAACAAGCAGTTAAAACAATCAAACACCCAAGTAGCGCTATAGAACACAGAGAGCTGCTATAGAATAAATCAGTTTAACAACATGCAGGCGAGACACTGAAGGACATCATGAACCAGGTATAAAGGTGATGTGTAAACATACAGTAGATATCTAGTTTTAAAAGACAGGATGTTCTTAGCTCTTATGAATGATACAAATATAATATTAAGACCCAATCATAGATTTTTGAAGAAGACGAGATTTGAAGACACATTTTCATGAAGATTATAGTGTTGTATCAGGTCAAAATGTAATGTCCAAAACTGTGGCTTATGACCAAATTACATGAATATCCCATGAGCCTCAGCTGTACTTCATGTTTAGGGTTAATTTGCATGTTAGCATGCCAATATGTTAAACTAATATGGCGAACATGGGTAAACATACCTGTGTAGCATAGGCATGTTAGCATAGTAAAGTGAGCATGTTAACATTCACGTTAGCATTTAGGTCAAAGATGCGCCTATAAAAAAGCCTAACAGAGCTGCTAGCATACTGGTAGACTGTTAACGTATTGCTTTGTGGATTCTATATCAGCCCTACATTCAGAGAGGTGTTACCTTTATCTGTCTTGTAAATATGTTTTTTGAAAAAAAAAAATCAGGATGTTAGTAAGATGCAGTTTTCTCAGAAGAATTTTACAGCTCATTTTACATTAGCCCAGTATAGCTTGTTTGTGCAGTTAACCAAAGGCTACAAGCATTAGCATATTGTGTTGGTTTGCTTTGTACTCTAGCATATTAATAACAAACAACAGTGTGCTGAGTTACAGATTTAATTTGGGGGGTGTTTACACCCACATTAGTCACTTAATTTTCAAAACTTGGCAAACAATACTGTCAGAAATCTATGATCCACATGTCCCACAGACATCAGCAGACACTGTATCCTCCCTGGGGATGCTTAACCGGTCTGTACTACTACCAATTTTACTTCTTGCTAGGTTTAGGTGGGCTTTTGCCTTTAGCCTGGTTCTCAGCAAGTAAAACAAATGCTCATCTTGATTTACTGACATGGCAGTCAGTAATATTCCATTGTTTGGCCAGAAAATGCATCTTGGTTGCCTTGTCAGTATGTTTAACATAGCTATCATGCTGTATTGTTCTATAGATGGTGGTCCGTGTATAAAAAGGGCTACAAGCACTGCTCTGTTCTCCCTGTATGTGAGCCACCAATAAACTTGAATGTCAGCACTCGCTGTTTCAGTGTCACCATGTGAATACAAATACACCAGGAAACAACTCTTTTTAAACCATCTCTCCCCACTTCTCTATCATATCCTGATGAGGTACATTTATGCTGCGTATATTATATTAAAAGCCTTCCTCACCAAACTTGATGGCACTGATGCTCTTGCAGTGCATTTGTGTTGGTTTATGTGTGTTTGCCTACAGATGGTCAGGTTCCCTCATATTCAGACAAGCTGAGCTTCCTGCTGCTGAACAATCGTGGGAAAACCAGAGGTCAAGACAAAAGGAGAAATAAAGAGGGAGAGAAAGACTGGGCTGCATCCAAATGGCCTGCAACAACTTCCTGCTTTGTTCCTGGTGGATTAATACAATGTGACAGGTGAAACCAATAGCCTGCCAGGAGTGTTTGTATTGACCTCAGCAGGTGGAGACGTGAGAATGATGTGGGAGCAGAAATAGACATTAATGGAATAATAGAGTAGAAATCAGTATTTGTTGGTCACAGATGGTCCTGGGTCTGAACTCTGCAGAGGTTGACTGCAGACTTTTTGTGTGAGTTTGGATGCATTTTTATGTTAGATATCATCCAGCCATTGCCCTTGAGAAAGCATAATGTAGCTGTAATCATATTCAGTGATATATGAACAAACACACATGAACAAATCCTTACAGTGTGTTAAAAGGCATCTCTTAACTGGTTGTAGACATGAACAAACATAGGCAGGTTTGTAAATGTGTTCAAATCTTATAAAGAAATGTTGGGTTTGAATGTTTATTCTTAATTTTCGAAATGGCAGTTTCACACACAAAAAATTAACTAAAGGTCCAATACTAGATTACTCCCAGAGCTTTCAGATGTATCTTATGGCCTTCATCAGAAGATGCTATTTGCTCAGTTGTCACTGAATTTTTATAAATAGATAAATACTTTCCTCATGAATGGAATATATAATAAATGTATATATAATAAACAAATACTTTATATTTCACATCAGATAAATTATGAAGACTTTTGTATATATATATATATATATATATATATATATATATATATATATATATATAGTATAGTGATGTACAAATGGCCCTGGTGATAGCAGGTAGTTTGGTGTACTTTTTGCTTTTCCCCTACCATTATAACCACTAGTATTAAACTATGGTGCATTGCTCTGTTTCTTTATTCTTATTACAAACTGCCCCTCTAGTGGCCATTCTAAGTCACTACACTACATGGTCAGTGGTTCTTGGGTCAAGTTGTATTACGCAGTAGCCTAAGTTACATGGAAAATTGAAAATAGTTTTAGAAAGCCATCAACTTACTCCTATTGTATGTAATAAATCATGATGAGACAGACACAAGATCTGAGATTAGGGATTGTGACTTCCTTTGGGTCCCGCACACTCCTCTTAAGAATACAGTTTAACTCTGGAAGTGATACTCCACCCAAATGCTATCTTTTGAATATTGAATATTCATTCCCTGTATGCTCTCATCCTTCATAGAGAACAGCTGCTGTCGTCGGCTTGGGTTCAGGATTGCAATGGTGGCAAGTTAATTACAGCAAATAATTTGTGGAAATGTCTCAGACCTCTTCGACAGCAGATTCTACTTCTTTGCTGTCCATGTCCTCAATGTGCTCCAAACACGGGTCTGATATCTTTTTACTGGTTTACGATTACATTTGGGATTCAATACAAGATCATCCTCTATAAGACTTTGAATGGTCTTGCTTCATATTAGTGAACTACTAAAACATATATCTCTGGGCCCACAGGTCCTCTCTGAACAAGGCCTGCTAGTTGTACAAGACTGAAAACACAAGGGGACTGTGTGTGCTGTCCTGGGTCCCAGGCTGTGGAACAGTCTCCCCCTGGGACTCAGGTCAGCAAACTCTCTTGGGTGCTTTAAGTCTAAGCTGATGATCTATCTCTTTTCTAAATGTTTTTTTGTGCTCAATGTGTTCTATTTTGATTATTATGCCTCTAATTGTTCTGTTGTGTTTGTGTTGGACTTGTCTTTTGTTCTTCAAAAAAAGGTTTCAAACATGAGTGGTCAGTTAGGAATTACAACACTACATTTATTATAATTAACACCAACACGTCTTTGATATTGATAAAATGATTATCAATATCAAGATCTACAACTCATTAATGGTGTGATTTACAAATAACAACAGTATTGAAAATATATGTATTAAAACCGAGATGTTCTAATGCTGTTTTTTTTGCTCTGGAGATTAGTTTGATGAACATAATATGGTCAAGGCAGACATGAAAACAAGCTAACACATTCAGTGAAAATCATGAAATGATCATATGTTTATTGTGCTCTTGCAGCCACTGTGAGAACTTACAAATCCACATTCCTTGGTGGGAATAATATAGATATTTAAACAGATTTTGAATGGGAAGTATCGGGAAGTTGTATTATATGATGTTTCTCTATTGAGGTGACTGTTGATGAGTGAAGAACTGTGAATTATGTAATTATATTAGAATTATGATGTGTCGTATGGTTGTGTTTACTGCCCTACAGTGGTCACAGCGGGGAACTGTAGCACTACATTCAATTTAGGCACATATTAACAACACTGATGCTACTAGGTAGGCTAATAATCACACTAACGATTTGTAGGCTACGTGTGGATAATAATGATTAGTGATATTAACCCTGTGCAATAACACTGAGTTATTATTCTCTCCACCATCTATTTGTTGTAATAATGCAAAAAAGATGATGTATTATTAGGGATGTATTGTTAGGATTAGAGAAAGCTATCTGACTAGACGACAATGTGAGTAGCCATGGACAATCATAATCTATTATGCATTTCTAGCAGCATTTTGCAAAACTGGAAACGAAACATAATTATTTTGAGGCTGGGACCTTGTCCGTATTGTGTCCACCTTAAGTGAAATAATATTGAGCAACTGTTCGACACAGACAAAAGGAGAAAAATGACAACTTTTTTAACTTGTCTGTCTTCACCTTTTTTTTCCCTGAACTTGCTTGAATGGCTTGAAGCAGAGTGATAGAGAAAGACTTATTGTCATATCTCTATGGCTCTGGCTTGAAGCAGGAAGCGTGCCGCGGGAAAGAGCAGTCATATCACTCCTGATTGGCTACAACCCAGAGAGCATTTGTATAGCATTACCGATTGGACGAAAGCGGCGCGCCAAAGATCACGTGTCCCTCTTTTCGCGCGAAACTGTTGCTCTGTTGTCAGGACTATTATAGCGTGCTGTGTCTGTCCGGAGAAGAGCGGTACGGCTCTGTGAATTTTGCACAAGTTTTTGAGTCTTTTATTCCAGTTTGACGGTGTTTCAGCATGGATGTTGCCACAGCAACTGCGGAGAATGCCGGAGAGATGGTGAAAGACGAGTTGGCTGAAAAATGCCAGAAGCTATTCCAGGCTTTCTTAGAGGAGTAAGTCAGCCATCAACAGGCTTCATTGTATTGTTGTCGGCCGAAACAGGCTGTGCACGAGTTAATCGCATGATGCATCATTTTTAAAAGATTCGTTATCAGTAACTATGCGGATTCACTGCTGTCTCGACCGGCTGTTGTTCATGTATATTATTTACCTTTTTCCCGCTGCCTGAATCCGTGTGTAGGTTCCAGACCGGGGATGGGGAGGTGAAGTATGTCCGGGAGGCCGAGGAGCTGATCAGGCCTGAGAGGAACACGCTGCTGGTGAGCTTCACAGACCTGGAGGGCTTCAACCAGGAGCTGGCTACCACCATTCAGGAGGAGTACTACAGGTGAGCTAACCGCATCAACCCCACTGCATTAGCACTTTTGTGGCCTTGCAGCCTCAGTTTGATCTCTAATGACAATGCTGGAGTAAGCAACACTTTCACTGTAACTTGGACTCACCAGTAAAGCTGGTGTTCTAATCTGTAGTGGCATACCATGTGTATTGGTAAATAAATAACCAGCAGATGCATTGGCAGCCATGGAGAGGCAGCTGTGGATTAACATGAAAGGATTGTGTTTTCAGAGTTTACCCCTTCCTTTGTCGGGCAGTGCGCAACTTTGCTCGGGATCATGGGAATGTTCCCCTCAACAAAGAGTTCTACGTAGCCCTCGAGGATCTTCCCACCAGACACAAGTAAGAGACATGACAAACCTACATCAATTGCTGGTTTTGGTGTGAATCACTGTGCGCACACTTTGTTGACATATGAGATATGGCATACTATATTGTGACTTCCCATACTGTAGTTGTCTCAGTAGAAATGATGAAGTTGCTGTAATTTTATCTTTCAAATTACATTTAATCTAAGACTTGATTAAATTTGTTAAAAGAGCAAAAAGCTAGCGCAATATATCAACCCTCTTCTTGTGTGTAATCTAGGATCCGTGAGCTGTCATCCATGCGCATCGGCACCCTGGTGAGGATCAGTGGTCAGGTGGTGAGGACACACCCAGTACACCCTGAACTGGTAAGAGTCAACACATGCACTACAATAATTAGTGGTGTGCGGTAGCATCCAGAAGTGCTCCGCGCTTAAAAAACCAAATGAAAGCTGTGGTGCATAAATAGTAATGTTGAGCGTGTCTGTTATATCATTATCTTTATAATCACTTTGCAGGTGAGTGGCACCTTCCTGTGCATGGACTGCCAGGCACTGATCAAAGATGTCCCTCAGCAGTTCAAATACTCCCCACCAACCATCTGCAGAAACCCCGTCTGCAACAACCGCTCCCGCTTCCACCTCGACACGCACAAATCCAAGTTTGTCGACTTCCAGAAGGTAACTATGAGAGAGAGAGGATGTATGTGTGTGTATGCATACATGGGAAATGGGTTTACTGATGACAGCTTGAGCTTTCTGATGGAGTCTAACTCTGTGTGTTCAGGTGCGTATCCAGGAGACGCAGGCGGAGCTGCCTCGCGGATCAATCCCACGCTCCCTGGAGATCGTCCTGAGGGCCGAGGCTGTGGAGACGGCTCAGGCTGGAGACCGCTGTGACTTCACCGGGACCCTCATTGTCGTGCCGGACGTCTCTCAGCTCACCACCCCAGGTGTGATTTTTGACCACACGCTTTGAGCCTTAAATTCACTTAAGTTGTCACATATTGTGACTGTGTGAAAGCAATAACATATTTGAACAAATTAACATTAGTTTTATTTATTTGACACCTCATGACATGTCTGTATTGGCGTCCCGTCTTCAGGTGTGCGAGCAGAGACCAGCACCCGCGTAGGTGGAGGACCCCAGGGCTTTGAGGCTGAGGGTTTGAAAGGACTGAAAGCTCTGGGCGTCAGAGAGCTTTCATACAGACTGGCCTTCCTGGCCTGCAATGTGGCCCCGACCAACCCACGAGTAAGAGACGCACACAAGCTAATAATGAATGCATTTCCATAGCAATTGCACCTACAGCATTGTTCTCACCCAAACCAAAGGAGCAAATAAAGCTCCAAACATGCCTGGTGTTCAGTTACAAGTGTGTGTGTGTTTTCCCTTGTTGTAGTTTGGTGGTAAGGAGCTGCGGGATGAGGAGCAGACTGCAGAAAGCATAAAGAGCCAGATGACCGAGAAGGAGTGGGAGAAAGTGTTTGAGATGAGCCAGGACAAGAACTTGTACCACCACCTGTGCACCAGCCTCTTCCCCACCATCCACGGTCAGTGCTAGAAACCGCTGTCGGAACATTTTCTCTATCCAGGAAAACTTTTGAAGGTTATTAACGCTGCAGATTTTCAGCTAAATGGTGACTGTGATTTGCAGGCAATGACGAGGTGAAGCGCGGCGTCCTGCTGATGCTGTTTGGAGGCGTTCCAAAGACGACCATGGAGCGAACCTCGCTGAGAGGAGATATCAATGTCTGCATTGTAGGAGACCCCAGTACTGCCAAGAGCCAGTTCCTCAAGTATGTAACACAATATAGACAAATTACCAGTAACTACTTTGTGTGTGTGTGTGTGTGTGTGTGTGTATATATATACTTGTACTGTACATTGTAATCCATCAAATAGAGGACTGAAAGTATTGACTCTGCGCACAGATCTGTCAGTCTGAATGGTAATTTAAAATTGCGTGCAGGCACGTGGAGGAGTTCAGTCCCAGAGCAGTGTACACTAGCGGCAAGGCCAGCACCGCTGCCGGTCTGACGGCAGCGGTGGTCAGAGACGAGGAGTCCCACGAGTTTGTCATCGAGGCTGGAGCTCTGATGCTGGCGGACAACGTGAGTGTTACAAGTCATAAAGCAGGCAGCGAAGGACATTATTTTGTGTATTCAGTGGTATTAATGGCAGTGTTTTCCTCCAGGGTGTGTGCTGCATTGACGAGTTTGACAAGATGGACGTCAAGGACCAGGTGGCCATCCATGAAGCCATGGAACAGCAGACCATCAGCATCACCAAAGCTGGAGTCAAGGTAATGCAGCGAAATTAAACCGATCGTGGAAATAATACACGTTCTGAAATTCAAGACTCACCGTGGTGTTTCCATAAGGATTATGATGTTTTGGTCTGCTAAAACTATTTCAGAAATTCGTCCAACTGACTCTGGTGTGGTAAAGGTTAAAAATAAAGATAAAAAAATGCAATTTCACACCTCATTTTAGTCAAGAGAAACGTTAATGCACATTTCTATAGCATGACCATACAAATTCAATACAACTAAGGCTTTACAACTTGCACTGTTCTATAAGCCAAAACTAAACGGAAGCCTTTCAGTCATCTCTTCAGTAGAGTAACCAGACTTTGCCTCCGTCTCCTCCAGGCCACCCTGAATGCTCGCACCTCCATCCTGGCTGCCGCCAACCCTGTCGGTGGGCGCTACGACCGCAGCAAGAGTCTGAAGCAGAACGTCAACCTGTCCGCCCCCATCATGAGCCGCTTCGACCTCTTCTTCATCCTGGTGGACGAGTGTAATGAGGTACGCGTGTACGCGGTATAGTCTGTGCATTTGTTCCTGCACTGACTCTTGCTTTGTTTTTGAACTTCAGATGTGTTAAATGTGTGTACATTATGTTTACCTCATTTTCTATTATGTAAATCCTTTTTTATTTCTTGCTTCCTCATATCTGATGCTACAACAATTTCCAATTCTCCAATTTCCCTACAGGGATTATTAACGTTTTATTTGACCTGGTCTAATGCTGCATGTTCATCTGTGTGTATCCCAGGTGACGGACTACGCCATCGCCAGGCGCATCGTGGACCTGCACACCCGCATGGAGCAATCTGTGGACAGACTGTACTCTCTGGATGAAATCCGCAGATACCTGCTCTTTGCAAGGCAGTTCAAACCTAAGGTGTGCATCTGCCTGCTGCACCGATTGTGTGCGTTTTTCATGAGGCGAACGATTTGTACGCTTGTGATTCATATTTAACCGTTGCGTATTCCTCGTGTGCGTCTGTAGATCTCCAGCGAATCCGAAGAGTTCATCGTTGAGCAGTACAAGCGCCTCCGCCAACGCGACGGCTCCGGAGGTGTGTCCAAGTCTGCCTGGAGAATAACGGTGCGACAGCTGGAGAGCATGATCCGCCTTTCAGAGGGCATGGCGCGCATGCACTGCTGTGACGAGGTGGGTACCAACAATGATTTCCTATTCAGCACAAAAGGTGCACAGGGACTTTGGCACAGATGGTTACACAACAACAGTTTGACACTAACAACCCCAACACATTTTTTTAATGGTCCGATATTTTGCTCAAATTCTGGATCCTACTTGTATTTTTGGTTTCTACTAGAACATGTTTACATGTGTTATTGTTTATAAAAAACATTTTCCTCATACTGTCTGAATTCACCTGTATTCATCCTCTGTCTGAAATGCTCCGTTTAAGCACCGTCTCTTTAAGGCCCCCTTCTGATTAAGCCCAGTCTGCTCTGATTGGTCAGCGTTTCTGGGTCTTCCACATCTGTGCCCTCGGTGTCTCTACACCCTCATTGCAACAGGGGAATGATGTAACAGCACTGTCAAATACTTAGTATAGTTGTGACATCACAACCGTACGGAAGTCCTGACGGCTCGTTTATAGGCACCGTTTTGAATACTGGCTGTGTGCATTTCTTTGTGAATTGAGCGTTTGATACTTTCACAGTATTTATATAGCACCTTGACCTGCTTAAATCACACTTTTTACAATATGGGCAAAGTATTATCTTTAAGTGATGGTGAAATAATGTATAGGATTGTAACTACTCACATTCGAATGTTGGTCTTTCTTTTTGTTTTCAGGTGCAGCCCAAACATGTGAAGGAAGCCTTCCGTCTTCTGAACAAATCCATCATCAGAGTGGAGACGCCCGACATCAACCTGGAGCAGGACGACGAGCTGGAGGAAGAGGAGCAGCACCAGGAGGATGGTACAGACACACAAAAACACACACTCTTGGAGACAAATGTACACATTAACATAGAAATGCAGAGACATGACGTACCTATGCTAGACCAGCAGTTTGTATCGGGACTGAAAAGAGACCCAGGTTTTATCCAATGCAAACTTTATCTTTGCAGGAAACGCCGTCCCTAACGGAGTGAATGGTGTGGACGGTGTTAACGGGCACACCAATGGAACTAACGGACATGTCAACGGTGTGAACGGCCACGCTGAGTCTGGAACCCAGTCCAAACCATCTCTCCGCCTGTCCTTCACAGAGTACAAACGCATCTCCAACCTGCTGGTGCTGCATTTGCGCCGGGCCGAGGAAGGTAGGAGACGGCTCTCTATATACTACTAAAAAATATATTTTTGGTAACTTCATACTTTTTTTGTGTTTTTCTTTAATTATACAGTTTAACCTTTTTAACTGCTGTCTGTGTTGCAGCTGAGGAAGAGGAAGAACTGAAGAAAAGTGCGGTGGTGAACTGGTATCTGAAGGAGATTGAGTCCGAGATCGACTCAGAGGAGGAGCTCGTCAATAAGAAGGGTCTGATAGAGAAGGTCCTTCACAGGCTCGTGCACTTTGTAAGTCCCCCTTCTGCAAAAATACAGCCACTATTTTCAAATCGAAAGACAAGTCTTTCAAAGTTTGGACATAACTTGACCAAGTGTGTCTGCTTTTCCAGGATCACATCCTCATTGAGCTGTCTCAGGGGGGGCTGAAGGGCTCAGAATCTGCCATCACAGAAGAAGAAGTTCTGGTTGTCAACCCCAACTACATCCTGGAAGATTAAACTCCTCCCTTCGTGCCTCGGTTTAGTTTTTCTCCACTCCCCTTACAGCTTCCATGATTGTTGATATTAAACCTCAACAATGAAGTTGATGTTCAAGGTGTTTTTGAATGTTCATATGTAACGCATACATAAAAGTAGCATTGGAGATGTTATTTGACATGTTGTACTGTACAGAAAATTCTGGGGCTCCTTAAGATAAAAAAAAAAAGCGTGTCTTAGTCAAACAGACCTGTAAATATGCTGCTCTTTGTCCTCCAGTTGTTTGCTGGCTTCGGTCTGTTTGGCCCTCAGTCAGGGGAACCACCCTGATTTGTGTAGTTGCTGATTATCAATAACTGTATATTCAAGGCATATGCTGAGGCTTACTTACCTCAGTGGTTTCAAGTTATATTGTGTGTCTTTTGTAAAAGTATGATTTGGAGTAAATGGAAATGTTTTAATAAATAAAATGTTGACATACACAAAACCGCTTGGTGCTGTTAATGATTTCCTGCAGTAGTTCACAGCACTACATCGATGTTGTCCGCTAGGTGGCAGCAGTCGGATATGGTGAAAATGTCACTGCGCATGCCCGACATTATTCAACAAACATGGCGGCACGCTACGTGACTGCAGTCGGGACGACACTGAAAGGTAAAATACAAATGTGTTAACATTGCACGTTCTGTAGAAGTGGCCCTCAAGATATTAATGAAGTTAACATTAAAGCTACATTTGGCAGGAGCTGTGGCAGAGGCATTTTTGTAACATGAAATAACGTCATTGTAGCGTTAACGTTACTTTCTAATATTTTGGACAACACGCGCATTTTCTTTTTACATGACATAACCAGACTCAACGCTCACATTAACCCCGTCGCAGAGGGGACAGAAGTCTTATAATTGAAGAACAAAGGTCTTTTTTTTTCCTGTTAGGTGTGCACCTTGTTTCCGGCCGGTGGAGCCAAACCCCGACAGTGTGTCAGTGTTTGCGGCTGCATGCTGCTCAGTATCGGCCGCTACATGTCTCCCCTGCTGCCTCCCTGTGCAGCTCAAGGACAGATCCACAGAAGAGCAGCCAGCCCCACAGCACAGCCGGCAGCCACACAGAAGATAAGAGGGCCGAGGAGGAAGAGGGTCCTGAATACATCCCCAAGAAAAAGGGGAAGAACCCCATGATGGGGATTGGCTATGCCTGGTGAGTCTCTTCTCTTCATTCATGCACACCCTTAGTGACTTAACAAAAATAACTAGAAAGGATTTGTAGATGAGCAAAAATAACTAAACCACACTTGTTGGAATTTACCTTGATTTAAATGTAGCAGATGTATCAGCAGTAACACTAGTATTTGCGGCTGTATGGAGTAGTGCTGATGTAGCACATACAGAAGTAGTATCATTGGCAGCATTACTAGTAGGAGAAAAAAAATGTTTGTTCGTTATTGCACAAACATAAGTGTACATCCAACTTGGACTTCTAAGACACCAAACAGTTAAAGTGGTAAGACATAATTTCTTACATATAGCATTTCAATCCAAACAAAGAACTCTCCTGTCACCAGCTCAACAAAGAGATTTCCACAAAAAAGATCCCAGACATTGTACTACAAAATGTAGCCCCTAAGTCAAAGTTTAATGAGCAGTAAAATATTATGAAATAGATTTAGTCATTCTCACCTAAATCTAAATGTAACTGTGCACATAGAGACCTTTTGGTTTTGAGTTACATTCTGCTACACATAAGGCGTTATACTACAGTTTGTCTTTCATGAGACAATATGTTTATAATTTAGGTTAGTACCAAACATCGGCAGACTATTTTTCTTTATGTACAGTATAAGGAGCAATTTGCCTTGATTATCATCAATGTTTCTCTGCACTATGACTACTGCTGCTGGGCAGCATTAGGTACAGCAGTTTTGCAAATCCTATCTTCATGAAGATAATATAATTTACATTATAATCTCTACACTCACTCGTAAAAACAAGGTGGACAAAATATTTCAATCAACTCTTAACGCAATACAACTCAACAGCAATTGATTGAAACAGCTTCAACAAAAACCTTCATGAAGGTAACAATCCTTTGCAGGACTGTTGTATTTAGACTGCATTAGTTCAAACTAGGTGTACCTAATAAACTGGCAATTAAGTAGTGTTACAACTAACATTGTGTATTCCTAGAGAGCAAAGACTGGATGATTTAATTACAAGAAACACAAACACATGAGATTGAAATCTCCTAAAACTAGCTTTCCAACCATGAATCAAACATTTTGCATTCCCACCCAATTGGCTCCCTCCGTACTACAATATGTGGAGTATATCTAGATTTAGCATCAATAATGGATACTGTATGTGTTGCCCACTGAGTATGATAATCAATATAATTACCAATCACCCTCCTCCAGGATGATAGGCCTACCCACTGGAATTATCGGCTTCCTCCTGGCCAAGAGAGAAGTGGACAAGAACCGACTGAAGCAGCTGAAAGTTCGCCAGAGGATGAAAAGGTCAAACGAGGGAGAATATGAAGGCAGTCGCTACCGCCATCATGCAGAGGATGTCAAACTGGAACAATGATGTACATATATGGCTGCAATGATTTCTACCATATCCTGAATGTCACCACTGAGACGGTGACTCCACTGCACTACAGCCCAAAGACTGATTACAAAAGAGAACCTCTGAGACGGTTTCTTCTAGAGGCAGATGCAGGAACGTGCTTTTGACTGAGCCTTTAATCAGGACAGCCTTTTTGTTGTTGCTTCGTATTAGATTTATCTTGCTTATGAACAAAGATGGATCACACTGCTTAGGTTGACCACTTCATTGAATCTAAGGAATTATCCCATTTATTAGCCTAAATGCTGATGTTCTATAAATATGATAAAGCAAATAAATGTATATTTATAAATGTGTGAATACAAAAATGAAAAAGTATCACCAATGGTACAACTACATATGAAATACAAATGTTTATTTAATATGAAAAGGCAAATACATTTTCTCATCACCCTACCATACCCCCACACTGACCATCTGTGCTGCACATATTAAAATGTCTGCCTTAGTTGTTTGAGTCAAGGGTTTTATGTAACTTGGGTCTATACTGAATATAAACATGTGCAGAGGACCAGCTGGTTGGGGTTGATCATTTAGGAGCCTTTGGACACATTAGCTTGAACTCACTGACTTTCAGGAATGTCCCAATAACTTAACACCATGGCCCCGATTGTGTTATCCTGTATGGACAAACCCACCCTGCTGGCACTCAGTATCTGACCCAGATTGGATGAGAATACATGAACATATGTATCAATACTATAAACACTGGTGGAATAGAACCCTTCTTAAAGTAAAAAAAAAAAATCTAAACGCAGAAACCTCACCCTGTGAAGGCACTGTAGTGATGTATAATGCATATAGTTACGATATATAGTTACAATATAGCAACATGTGGATTAAACCTTTAGCAAAGGCTTGTTAATATGAAGCCATGACAGCAGGTCAGTGGCTGTCATTAGGTGTACCGAGCTGTTTTTCAGGGGTGTGCAGATCTATCACTAAAGTATCAATACTGCAGACACCATGTGTAGTTTACCAAAGGTTACATCATGTAACATCACGGTTTGTTTTTTTTTACACATAAACACTTCTCTTCACATCTCAATTACTATTTACCATGAAAGCCTGCTTTGCCTTCTGACATGCACATCATTAAAGTTCAATGTTTTGAGAAATATGCTCATTCACTTGATACATTTGCTGAGAGTTAAAAGAGGTGATCGATATCACTCATGTCTGTATGCTAAATATGAAGCGAGCTGGCAACGGGCTAGCTTAGTTTAGCATAAAGACTAAAAAAAACGGGAAACGGTTAGCCTGGTCTGTCCAAAGGTAACAAACCTACCAGCACGTGTAAAGCTCGCTAAATAACACTTTCTACCTTGTTTGTTTAGTCTGTACAAAAACCTTAGTATAAAAACGAGCTCAGGAAGTTACTAGAAGAAAAAGTCCAGCAAACACTTTGTTCTTTTAGGAATTAAACAAACGATATAATAAGATAAGTAGTTAGCTTTAGAAGTGCTAGTAGGCATTTTTTTTAACCTGACAATCCTTTCATCAAACTCAGAAAAGTATTTCCCAAAATGTGGAACTATAAACAGCGTATAATAATATATAATGTAAAAAGAAATGCCTTATGTTTGAAAAACTAATTATTGGTAAATAAAATGTATTTAGAAGTAGCCTATTAATGATTCATACACTTAAATAAATAAAGATAAAGAGTATCAGTATCGGTATTAATACGATCCTGGCCCTGATATTACTTGGTATCAACAAATTTTGTGGTATTGCCAACCCCTACTGTACTTCAAAGCCAACCAGAGAGGTGGGCCTCTTTGTTGGCAAATTGGGAGTTTAAACATAAAATAAACATGGTTGCTCATTTTCTCAACATATATACAGATTGGCCACAGTTTCTACATGCAGAGAAGAAAGGTTGAGACGCTGTCTGCCTCAACTTAAATCCAGTGTCTCAAGGTATTTGCTGTATTTATACTGTAGTATTAATATTCTTTTTAAACCACTGATAAGTCACTTAATACAGAAACACAAAAATTAATTTCAGGAAAAAATCTTTTTGGTCATAGGACCAAATCTCAAATTCATTCCTAAGACATTTTCACCGGAGTGCATCATGATTTTATAAATGTATTCTGATTCTGGCTGAAAACAAAGCAAAAGGTTTAAAAAAAAAAAAAGGCACAGAATGGTTTTGGAGGCGTTAATCTGCACTCTGTTGACCCAAGTTGCTTGCGTACCCTTGGGTGCACTTATTTGGTCGAAGCACCGATAATTTGCAGCAGGAAAAGGAAAATCTGAATGATGTCAACGTAGATTGAGAGCGCAGCGAACACGTACTCCTCTGGGTTGATAGAGTGCTTCCTGTTCCCTATCAGCAGCTGCGTGTGGTACGCTAGGAACTACAAGACAAACAAGAAACATTCAATATTACACTCGAACACGATCTGAAAGAGTTACACATGTACTACCACCAGTGCAACTGTAACAAAAATTACAGTAACAAACCACCATCAATGGTGAAATTGCGTAACACTCACCATAGTGAAAACTATGGCTCCCATCGCTGCATAAAGCATATGAAGCCACAGAATCTGCAACAACAAACAGGCATTACAATGATGGAAACTTGTGTGTTATCAGGAAGCTGTGTTTTGTTCTAATCAGCCTTACAGAAAAACTCACATATTTGAATGACAGCACAATAGTTGCAATGATGCCAGTCACCAACATCACAATACCCAGGACACAGAAGAGGCCCTGGCACTTGGTGAAGTCCACCTAGAAAGAGAAACCAACAGGTTGATACACGTGACCGCACAAATACACAGTGGCCATTTGAAGCTAATAAGCGCGCGCGCACACACACACACACACACACACACACACACACACACACACACACACACACACACACTACCTTTGTCTGGAAGCAGAAGACGGTGACAGCGATGCAGACGACGGCAGTGATCCCCAGAGCGAGAAACACTGCTTTTGTATCGTAGTAACTAAAAACATGAAGCAACACAGAGTTCATTCTGAGGGAAACTAACCACTAGATGTTTATATACTACTGCATGGACTGTGTACGTTTGTTTTACCTGGAAATGGATCCAGTCATGTAGGACAAAGCCAGGGTCTGTAAACAAAAATAAAAGGTTTATTTTTCCATTAAAAAAATACAGTCACATCACAACATGAGGGGGGGAAAGAAATCCTGTAACTGACCTAAACATCTATCAATATAAAGCTATAAAAAGCAATACGCAGAGAAAAAAAAGTGATGGTCCCCTTACATAAATGATAATACATAATTTATTACCGCAACAACTCAAGAATGTGGAAATCATCTAGAAATGACCACCACATATCTAATATCTAATAACAGTCCACAAAGTATTACACAGAGCCATTTTGTGCACAGAGCTGATAAAACACAGAAACAACATATCGAAAGGCATTATGCAAACACAGCCTGGGTCAGGTGTGGCGCTGACTCACTGTTCTGTCAGTTCTACTATCAAAGTCAAACATCTAGCATTGGAAAGATACTAGCATAGCCTGTTGGAAATCTTCACTAAGAAAGCTACAGTGTTTTAGTCTAAGAATAGACTTGATTCAAGTCCAGGAAACTGCCAGTAACAATGCGTCTCCATTTCCTGATTCCCAAGTCAATCACAAGTCATCTTACTTACAAAGAGGAACAGCAGAATGACGTTCCATGGGAACTTTCTCCTACAAAGAGAGCGCGATTAGAAGATTAAATGCAGTTTTACGAATATTCTTTGTACAAATATTCTTTGTAAAACTGAGTAGTCACTCACCGGGGGCCCTTACAGCAGACCAGCACAAGGTGGGTGACAATATACACAGCACTAAAACAACAAAATGCAGAGATGAATGTATTGAACTTCACAAACTTTCATTTTGATTCCTATAAAACGTAACTTTAAATGTGCTGAGGTAAATACAGTGTAGGACTTACTATGATGCCCAGTAGATAGCTTGGTTTCGCTGTACGAAGTATCTGACAGGTTGGCTGTGAGAAACCGAGGCAGAGTTAACAGTGTGACACGCGCAGCCACAAATACAAACAGGCAAACAAAACACACTCTGTATACTCACACAAATGTGAATACGGCCACAATGGCTGTGGTGACAAGGAGCTGAGACGCCAAAATCAAATACACCTGAAAAACACATGCATACAGAAAGGGACATTACACCCCGTCGGTCCTCTCTTTGCTCTGTGACTTAAATGTAATGATAATACATGACAGACACAAACTGCGGCTAATTCATTATGGTTTGTGTGAAATGTGTGTTTTACCTTTCGGATAAAGGCATGACGAATGCTCAGACTGTCCCAACCGCTGTCGCTTGCCGCAAATTCATCACCTGTGTTTGTCAGCAGAACAGAAATATGAGCACTGACCACAAAGAGCTACAGAAAACGTGTCATCCCTCACCAATCAAGAGTTAGAGATGAGGCATCATAACATCAAAATTTAAAGTGATGGTTTGACATGTTGGTAAATACGCTTCTTTGCTTTCTTGCCGTCGAGAGTCAGATGAGAAGATTGATACCGCTCATGTCTGTACAGTGGGGCGATGGTTAGTTTAGTTCAGCATAAAGACTGGCAGCAGGGGGAAACAGCTAGCATGGCTCTGTCCAAAAGGTAATTAATCTGCCTACCAGCACCTCCACAGCTCAGCTCTGTTACATCTAGTTTGTTTAATCTGTACAAAAATGGAACTGTTTCCAGTCTTTATGCTGAGCTAACCATCTCCGGTCAGTAGCTTCACATTTACTGTACAGATGCGAGCAGTGGTTAAATTGGCTTTTGTAGGGAGGGGGAGCCCTTATTTACGGTGAATGGTCATCATTCAAAATTGCGCCGTAAAATTACTTAATGTGTTTTTACACCAATGGGGCTCTTTTTCTAGTATTAATGTGTAAGGTAGGGTTGATCAATTATTCAAACAAAGAGAAATACTATACAATTCACTTACTTTATTATTATCTTTTACCTTTAGGCTAATGTTAACAGGCAGGCAACAGATTTTACCCTCGGAAAATGTATGAAATTGAAAATGTTTGAAAATATTGGTTGTCAAATATGTAAACATATTTTTAAACAAGAAAATTATGTTGATTTAAGAGAATCAGGGCCAATTTCTATATCACCATTTTTTAAAGGCTCTGTTTTCGAAGTATTTCCTCCCGTTCATTATCTCCGTTGACGTTTCATTAAACTGCTGATATAAAGAGTTTTAAGTCTGGAACCGAGGCAGCCAGCTAAGAGATGAATCGTGACCATAAAACATTTGATTCGGCCCAAAAAAAACTTTTGAAAACGGCAAAAAAAGAGAAAAAGTTCCAGACTGTGAACAGATGACTTCAGTGGTAGCTGCTCGATAGCTCTACCCGTTATTCAGTCTTAGCCCGGACCCATTTAAATAAACTGAATGCAATGCAAAACAGCGATTGGCTTGCCCAGCTTGTTAATACCCAGTGTATGTTCATTTTAGCTTCCAGTTTGTTAGTTAGATGGCACCAACATTTGGCCAAATCATAACTGGTCTGGCAATCCAAAGGTCAGGGTCTGGATCCACCCCCAGAATTTTTTTTTAGCATTAAACACTTAATTTCCTGCATTTTTATGCCCCTATTTCTACCTTTTTCTGAATCAATATGCCTGAAATATCTTTATGTAAAGGGAAACATTACAATCCAAATATAAAAACATAATGTAATATATTGCAATAAGGCTCTTAGGAAATCTGTATTGCTTTATTCTCCTTTAGATCGACTTTTCTAATTATATCTGAGTCAGCACACATGTAGCCTAGAGGCATCATTTACTCTTGCCTCCTCTTTTGCATCTTTTGTTGGGGAAGTAAACTCCTTAAATGTGCATACAATAATTATTCACCTCAATGACACATTATTCATTTTAATGTATTAATAAACCCCTGGACTGTAATATTTCAGATGTTTGAGCAAGATTTCTGCTCATGTCCAAAACTTTGTACACATTCAAAATAACTCATCCCATCTGTGTTCTCTGAGATTTGGAATAGTCGTGATATTTTGTGAAAAATAAAGTTAGAATTGGCTATTACAAGAATAAAGTCACTATATTTCAGAAAATAATCTACCTGCACCATAGTCTGGTAGATTAGCTGTGCATGTACGTGATTGCTCTGCTGATACGGTAGATCTCAGACCGTCTGACAGACACAGAGCCCCGTTTGAGACTCTGGTCTCTGAATGAGACAGTTTAGGGAAGTGGCTGTACGCTGCTCTACATCGGAGGTGGGAAACCGAATCTACGGCAGAAATACACGGAGCTCAAACACCACACATCTGCCGCAGCATGTCGACAGCAGAGCATGTCCATAAACCTGAAGCTGCACAGCTTTTTACAGCGAGAGTGGACACTAAGCGATGTCCGGTTTCATATTTGTCAGTCAACTTTTCAAAATACATTCAGGGCTACACTCAAAACATTCGAGGCTGAAGCCCTGGCAAAATTTCGGTGCTGAAGGAGACGGAGCTGAGTTCCGGCAGGGTGTGTTGTGGACCTGAGGAGGCGAAGCTGCACTCCAGCCCAATTTAACCTCTGGATGCGAGTAGTATTGATTTTCTCATCTAAGGGCCCTCTCACACCTACCGCATTTGGTCGGATCTTTCGAAATTTTCAGTTTGATCTGAACAAAAATGACATGACAGTTGTGAAACCTCTGCTGGGCCACGGTCCGGACCAAACAGCCGACGAAAAGAGGGTATCTCGGTCCGGATCAAACCATGGTGCGGTTCGGTTCTAGTGTGAAAACATTTTATTGGATGGTTCAGCCTTTCGGACCAATTACAAGAAGTTTTGGCAGGATATGGTCAGAACCGGAAAAAGGAAAAACAATGCAACATAACTAAATAAGCCGCGGGTAGCACATGGAGAGAGGAGGAGTGTTTAATTGACGCTTGGTTAGACAAAGAGTCAGCTGGAAAATAAATCCCCAAAACTTCAACAATTTTCAATTATTTTCCGAGGATGAGAGAGAGAGGATACGAGAGGACAGGATGTATAGTTCTTTAGTGCGCAGCTCGCATAATTGCAATGTGAAACCAAAACTAACCAGATCAAATGTATACAATGTAAACAGAAGCGTGCACCTTGGTTCGGACTTTCAGGTGTGAAAAGGCCCCAACTCTGGGCAAAAAGTGTATACGCATATTTTCCCATGTTTTACTCTTAATTTTGTTTTTTCAAACGATTCATCAAGCCAGTGTTTTTCTTCTTTTTTTTTTTTAAATGTCAGCACAAAGTACCAAAATGCATCATCATTTAAAAGGTTTGTCATAAGTGGCACAATGCTTACTTCACATATTAAACATTTTTTTTAAATAAAAAATTAGAAGACACACACTGATATGCTCAGCAGTCCCTGTCTTACCCGAGCTCAGGATATCTGATGGTATGGTAGGTGGCATGACAGGGGGCATGGGAGGGTGACTGGGGTAGCCAGCTCCAGAGTGAGGCTGTCCTGGGTACGGGCCGGGAGGATAGCCCCCTGGCTGGCCCTGAGGATAGCCCCCTGGCTGGCCCTGAGGATAGCCCCCTGGCTGGCTCTGAGGATAGCCCCCTGGCTGGCTCTGAGGATAGCCCCCTGGCTGGCTCTGAGGATAGCCCCCTGGCTGGCCCCGAGGATAGCCCCCTGGCTGGCCTGGATACATAGAAGCGTTTGGACCAGCGGGGTAGGGAGCAGAGGGCTGGCCTGGCTGGGGACCACCAAAGCCAGGGAAGCCATACGCAGGGGGTGGTGGGTAATTTCCACCCTGAGGTGCATACAGCAGGTCCCGGGTGTCATCGTACCCTGGAGGGTAGTCTGACCTGGACATTTTACCTAAGGATGGAAGTTGGAGAAAATACAGTTCACGTCTGTTTCACATTTCAATGTATACAAGCTGAGAGAGTGAACAGCAGTAGTATCATATAAGCCATCACAAACCTGTACACGTACATAAATGAGAAATCCTGGCTTCAGTTACAAAAAAGCACAGACTGGCATTAGGCCAGCGTACTGAGCAGCTGTTGGTGTGTGTGAATTTGTGTGCGCACATATTTATCTAACACTCAGATTTGGCTGGGTAAAAATAATAATCATACTTGGAGATACATTTGGGGTTGTATCAGGTTAAAGTGAACATATGGTTCTACTAAGCAATGTGGTCCCAAAAACCACCACAGGCTCAGGAACGACCACATACGTCTCTGAGGGAAATGTCTTATAATAGACCAGACACACACCCAGTCATACACATAATGTTGTCACATATGGCCAAACTATTCCATGTTCCTATGTAGCCTATTAAAAGAGCTGTGGTATGTTTACAGGATATTGTCAGTGCTTTAGCAACAAAATTAACCCACTTTTACAACCTGAATAATTTGAGTTTTCAAACACATTTCTCCCAAAAATGGATTCACCCATTTTGCAGATGATTTCTGACTCGTTACAAAATAAACACTAAGCCACCATATTGAAAAGACCGTGTAAGTAGGTTCCTTTTCAATCACGCATTTATTCACTGGGGCTTTTTAGGGGAATACGCACAGTAAAGGAATTCAAGAGCTGGCTCCACCTCATGCTGCCATTACATCACATCCAGAGCACCAAGCAACAGAACAGAAAACACTAAATGGAAAAAGTGCTTCAGAGTATCTGCAGTTACAGAAGGCACCACAGAACTGGTCACTTGTTTGGTCATTGAGACACAGTTAGCAGATAAGAGGGCTAAAGGTGTTTGAATGGGAGAGCATTAACTCTTCTCTAGAAAAGTTAACATGAAGCCTGTCATTTGGACGGACATCATAATCATGTAATACCCAAGACAATAACAGTGTGAACTGGTTTGACAAAGATTTTCATTTTTGCTTTTTGTTGAGACTGTCTAAGGTTTTGACTTAACTGTTAGTTTAGTTTATTTTGAACATGTTAAAAAGTGTGTATGTATGTGTGTATATATATATATATATATATATATATATATATATACATACACACACACACACATACATACATACATACACAGGCTATTATAGGCTGTTGTTGAGTAGATAACCCATAAACTGTCTTTTAGCTTATATTGGTGATATATATCAACTACTGTTACTAAAACAACTTCCTGCATTTGGCCTTTGTCATCATGACTTTTCACCATTCTTCTTTTCAAATCATGTAACCTTGCATTGTTTACAACGGTGGACTTGAAACTGACCATCAAATTAAAACCAATGTCAAAACATCCAGATTTTTTATTAACCTAATAACTTGCGTTTCTTTATTTCTGGACAATTTTTGTGAAGTGTTTTTCTGTTACAAAAAATATTAGGGTGGGGGAGGGGGATGATAGTGTAATTTTTCTTTTGGTCGTTGGTCGGTTTTTCTGATGATTATAGACCTAATGATCATATGATTAATCGAGAAAACATTTGGCCATTTAATCAATAATGAAATCATCGTTAGAATCGTTGTTTTAAAAAACTAAATAAGGTTCACCCCCCCCTCACTACCACACGTCCATTACTGGAGTTCAGCTACGTCAGCAGTGTTTGCGTCTATGGGCAGTATGGTGACTGACAACTGAATGAATGAATCAAGAGGAATATGCCCACCAATGCACAACAAAGTTATCAAACCAAATGGGAAACAGGTGGAATTAATTAGTTAGTATAAAATCAGTATTAGTTATGGCTACATTCCCTTTCAGGTCAGTCTGGGGCCCTGGTCCTATGCATGTTGGCTCACTGGGACTGAATGAAGCCATCTTTAATGTTGGTGGTTACACCTGGGATTTTTCTAGTAGGACAGTTAAAATGTCTGCCATAAATAAAAAACTATTCCTGGGTTGAAATGCACTGTAGCTATATCTGGTGTTGCAGCTGAGAGCAATGCAGTAAACAAACAACCCAGTGTGTAAACGTAACCACGTTTGCAGACAGAAAATATGCACCATCAGTTCCCCCATTTCAGATTCGGACCAAAGACAGCTCTGTAGCATAGGTATCAGATGAACTATGGCTACATTAAACTTTAACTTCGGAACTTGACTTAACACTGAGATTGATTAGCTGTTGCTCAAACACAAGGCTGACTACACCCACTCCACCCTGTTTACTGAGAAATAAACCCCGGCTCACAAAAGGTATTTTCAGGTGAGTGGCGTTAGCCTGCAGGGACACACAGACATACACTGCCATGAATTAGCTAACAGAAAATACAAGGTTACACCACTAGCAACAGGTTCAATTCAATATAAAATGTATTTCAGGACCATTAACCCGCTATGAAAACATGAAAACATCTTAAAATGAGCTCCTCTTACCAACTATGAGATGTCAACGAAAGAAACAGTCTGGTCGTAACCTAATATTTCTTAGCGGTAAAATGGGAAAACTGGAAGTCTTTCCGGTATCGGAAAGTCCTCTCTGTTTCCAAAAAACTCCAAAGTAGCCTACTGAAGAGATTCGGTTAGGTTTGTGGTTAATATGAAGTTGTTCGGCGGCCTGCCCGTCTGTTCCCTCAGGTCTGTCCTGTATGTTGAGCAGCAGCAGCAGCAGTGAAGAACATTTCCCGGAACAGTGAAGAGCAGGGTGGAGTCCAGAGGAATCTGTCAAACACAAAAACGCACGCGCGCGCGCGCGCGCGCACACACACACACACACACACACACACACACACACACACACACACACACACACACACACACACACACACACACACACACACACACACACACACACAGGGCGTGTGTCTTTTGTATGGAAAGCCAAGGCCTGACGGGTTTAGCAGACTTATTTTCAACAGGCCCTTTTCATGTTACTGAATAAAGGTGCATTACAACAACATACTAAAGTACATTAACAAAAATACTGTACTTGCACATGCTTGACTGAGAATTTCCATTTAGTGCAATCATATATTTTTTTCTCCATTTTAGAGTTAAAAGGTCGTTTTTATTCTCCTGCCTTCATCTGACAGCAGCAATAAATGTGTTGCATTCATAGATGAGTCCAACACTATATTTACCTGGACGAGCTTCAACATTAAAACAATGTACATGTCAATTACACATATCAACTCATCGATCATTTTACTCTTATACCTTTATTTTAATTAAATTGTGAATAGCACCTGATACTGCAAAGGAGTAGATAATGGATAGATGTATTTGATTAAAGGACTTCTACCTGTAACAGAGCATTTTTACATTTTGGTATAGCTACCTTTATTGTTTTTGTTTTTAAATACTTCTGACTCCATACAACCACCAATACCAACATAAATAAATTGTATTTTAAGGGAAGACTTATGTTAGTTTTCCCTGTAATGAAACTATTCTCAAATGTTGAGAACTACTATGTGCACTGCATATTGACTTCATTGTATAAAAAGATTGAGGGAGGTTTTGTGCAACTGCTTCTCTGTGATCTGTAATACTGTGACACAAAGAAACTTTCCAAATGACGTCTGATTGTTTATTTTTCCTAAATCACATGGGAGTGGCTTCTGTTACATTTTATATAACATGATGCTTTTGCAAGATGAAGAGGCATCAGACTCTCCAGACAGAGACGCCTACATTTAAATTCATCTATCAAGCTGTTCCATGAAGTCGGATTAAAAAACACACACACACACACACACAACAACAACAGTCATACACACAGTAAACCAGTCGGGTCTATATGACTCTATGTAAATTTGGCACATTTTCAGTGTTGCACTTGGTCCCGGTCGGCTCACACAAATTTGAGGACGAGCTTCTTGGTGAGGGTGTACTTGGGCTCTGGCATTTGTTTGTAGTTTAAATATTCTCCTTTGCTGACCTCCCTGTTCACACGTGTCAGCACAGTGAGCATATCATCCATCTCCGAGCTGCACAGAAAACAGAGGAAACGCATGACAAATGATAATCCTTGTTTAAATTGTGGGTATATTTTAATACAACATCATGCTCTCTAACATACAGTATAATATCAACAGCACTGTTGCACATTTGAAAAACCTTGTCCAAAAGCAGACCTACAGAAAAAGCAACAGAATTATAGTCCCTAAACTGGGACAACAGGAATGTGTTCCCTTTTTCTGGAATAAGGTTAGATTTGCACAATAACATTTTTTTTATAATGGGGTTCTAAGAGGTTTTGGATCATGTCAGACAGTTAGGCCTACTGTAAACACAGTTGATGTATGCGTCACATATTAGTCTTGACTCTCGACATATACATACATACACACATCACTCTCCCTGAATCTTAAGTCCTACTTTTTAACTTTATATTAGGACTTATTTATAATAGTTTGGGAATACTATACTTTCAAACTGAAAGGTGTCACCCATCACATCTGTGTAGTACGACAGTCAGTAAGTGCTGTGGTTAAGCCTGGTTTTAAAGACTGACCTAGCCTACATCCACACACGACGTTATCATTTTTAAGCTGCGTTTTTTGAGACAAAACCCATTTCTGTCCACACAAGAGTTTTAGCTCCTGTAGCAGAACGAATCGCCATGCATATTTACACGTCTGACAATGCATATCACATGAACATTTGCATACACGGGACATGTGCGTGCTGATGTAAACAGGAAGCAGATTGTCTGACGTTACTCTGCGGTTGTAAATCATGGATGTAAGTAAAAAATACTTTGGACAGAGAACAACAATAGCGAAAAGTAAGACCAGGGATTTCATTGCTTAGAGACCAACAACAAGGTGGAACTGTTACTGAAAGGTACAGTATGTAAGCCTACCTAGCTGATAAGACTGACTGACGTGCATCGTCGTTTCCAAAGGTCTCCGTTTGTGCCCACCCAGACTACAAAGCAACCCCAGAGTTTTCAAACCAAAGCGGGGGCAGCAGTGTTTCCAAATGTCTCCATTTCAGGGGGGCGGGAAACACCGGAGTAGTGTGGACGTGAGGCGTAAACGTAGCAAAAGATATTGTTTTTTATCGAAAACGTAGGAGTGTAGATGTAGCCTTAGTTGGCCAAATCTTTGCCTTAACTGTAGCTAGTGGATAAAAAAATCTCAACAAGCATCATCTTAAACTCTGGATGGAGGCATCTCTCACCTTTCTGCTGACCTCATCAGCTGCCTGCACAGCTCCTGGATGTAGATGGAGCCTTTGGCAGTGTTTCGAAACGACTTGCACTCTGGCACGGTGGCCATGCCCAGCAGAAAGTCAGCATCCCAAGGCACTGTCTCACCGTCCACGCGACCTGCGTCTGCCTCCAGGCGGCTCTGTCTGTCCCCCTCCTCCTGTCTTGGCTTCGGAGGACACGGCAGGGATCCTCTCTGGTAGTTGCTTCCCTGACACGCTTGGATGAAGAACAGTTTGGGCTTCCCTGCCAAGGTGGGAGCTCTCCCGCTAGTGAAGGGCAAGGACAGTTCTCGCAAAGACACCGGCTTCTCATCAATCCCATAGACACATCCCTTTTCTCCATGGGACAGCACGCAAACCACCTAAGATCAGAGGCAGACATGTTGTTTTCTTCTTCTTTTTATTGTGTTACATCTCAATTTAACTTGGATTTTAGATATGATTCCCTCTGACACATGATGATTTGTGTATGCAAGCAGTCACAGTTAATGTTTGAAATTGTTTGAAAGGACTATTATAAACATACTGTTTAATAGGAATAGTTTTACTATTTTTTTATTTATTAGTTTTACTATTAGTAGTATTTTGTATACGCTTATTCGCTTTCTTGCTCACAGTTAGTTGAGAAGATCGATACCACTCTCACGGCTGTACCAGGTACATAATATGAAGCTATAGCAGGGTTCACCAAGTTCAATTTAAGACTGTTGATTAAGAGCTTTCTGAAGCAGTTACCTATGCTCTCATCAAAGCCACCAGAATGCTCTGACAAAAAAACTGTTATTTTACTTTGCAGAACAGGGGAGTTGCTGGTTTACTGCTGCCTCGATGTACAATTACCGTTTTGTCCAAGGATTCTGGTGGCTTTGACAAGAGCACAGAAAGACTTGAGTTCCCTCTGTGTAAACTTAAACAGGGCTGTCTGATGGCAACATAAAGCTGTGAAAAACCACCGAATTTGAAGTTGAGCGAAACATCTTCCTGCAGCTTTCCCTCTCCCCTCTCTGTCACACGGGCAATGCATGCACTGAACAGCCAATACAAGCACTTTTCTCTCCCCGAAATGACCTATGATTGATCAAATGGCTGCTGTCCCGGTCCATAGCAGTACATGGCTATGGATAAGAGCCTTATACAACCCCATTTCAAAACATCCAAACTTTCCTTTAAGCCCGCAAATTTGATCTTTCTCCAAAATGTCAAACTGTTCCTTTAAAGAGCAAAACATAAAGCATATACAGTAGTCACAGATATTACAGCTCTGAAGGTGTGTAACACTGCTCACCAAGGCATCATCATCCAAAAAATTCCTTGAGCCCAGCTCTCGCAGTACAAGAAGCATCTTGTGGGCAGTCAGGTCGTCGTGTACCACCACATTAAAGCCAAGGCGGGTGAACACTGTGAGCAGAGCCTCTGTGTCAAATGAAAGCATACCGATAGATTTAATAGTTTTTATTTTATATCGTCATATCATGTGTAATAAGTATAAACTCTGAGCATCCTCAACCCTGAATGTTGCTAGGTAACTTAATAGATAAACAGTACATAAACAAATCACGTGGTTGTTCAAATACAAGGATACTTTACTTGCATCCTCCTGAGTCCCTCCTCGATTTTTCAGTTCTGTTCCCAGGAAGTACTCATTATTGATGACCACACACAAACCACGTGGGTTATGAAGCAGGGCGTAGTATTCTGTCTAAAGGGCACAAGCACATCCACATAGACAAATCATAAACAATAATGCTCTGACAAAATGAATGAGAGGAATTTGTGTTTGTGTGAATGGTTACGTGGTCAGAAAGAGGGGAGGTCATTGGTTCTGCATCGGAGAAAACAACGGATGCATCGGATGCTCCTGCATCTGAAGAACAAAAACAGCGAAAACTTACATCCCCTTCTATGGGTATACTACAAATGATAGCATGAGAGTGAACATCTATAGCAGTGAGGGAGGTGGAAGGCTAGTCATTGGCAACGTGATATCATGACTTTGCGTAAACATACACGGCACTTTCCTAAAGCCAAGTGGTGTGTTATCTGTACGCATTTTGAGCTATCCGCGTGTATGTCTACATTTATGTCTGGCTGTATCCAGTGGATGACAGTCTGCATCGTCACAGCGTAAACATACACGCCGCTTTCTAAAGCCACGTGGAGTGTTATCGCGAGGCCACGTGTTACCGCGAGGCTACGGTTTAGGAAAAGAACAAACGGTTGGGATTAGGAAAATAAGAACAGGGTTTGATTTAGAAAAAGAAGAAGGGTTTAGGAAAACAAAAAACGTGCAAAGGAAACATCACACGCGGGACATGAAGTCACACGTGGGACGCGATCGCCGCCCTCCTGGGTGAAAGTCCTGTGTTTGACCCATCCTCCACCCCGACCAATCTCGCCCTTTCATACTAATCGCTACGGCGTCAATACACACACAATCGCAAGGTAATGTAAGTCAATGGAGGCCAAACAACGTTGATAAACATGCTAAAAAATGCAGTATGCGTCTTGATAACACGGCAATACTGGCATACGAATTGGCGTGTCATACATATGCCACTTCATGAGATCAGTCTGTCATTGGAAATAATTAGTTAATGGCTGAGTATCACGATAAATGAATGGTAAAGTCGGTGAGTTAAACAGTGAAAAAAAAACAGACTTACCGTTGGGTTGTGTTGGCTGAAAGGTGCTGACCCTCTGTGGGAAGAAAAACAGAGTCCGGCTCCTCAGTAAACTGGCTCATTATAGGATTAACTGTACATAAACACACATTAATAAACCCACCTGGTAATCCATGCTGCCATGAGGAATTCGAGGCAGCCGGGTTGCTAAAAAGAATACAATAATTCCACAAGTTTCATAGTAATACAACATTTAAATGTGCATGTGCTTGTGTGTGTAAGTGCATATCACACCTTCCGTGTAGCGCTGTATAATCAAAGCCAGTTGTTGATCGAACTCCAGCAGCATTGTATGCAGCTCATGCAGATTTGTATTTGACAGTAAACCAGCCATTTCCATTTCAGCAAACACATCCAGTGCTGTCTGTAATTAACAGAAAAAAAACCATGTTTGTGTCTTGTTAGTGTAGAGGCTTTGCAGCTGAATTTCAAATCTAGAAATCACTTCCTACGCCGTAATTGGGTTGTTGCTGTGTGTATATCTTATATATATATATGTCATTATTTCTTATGTAACTGTGGGTGTGTTCTCTCACATTGCATGCCTCAATTTTTGCTTTGCCCAGTTTGTTGGACAACAGAAACTTCATCTTGTCAAGATTTTCTTCTGTCATGTCCTCGTATACTCGGTACAGCATCACCCTGACATAAAGAGCAGAAGAGGAGAAAAGAGAAAGAGGAGAGGGACAGACAAAGAAACAGAAGACAAAAGAATACAACTTTGGGAATAAAGCTGAATTGAAATCCTGGCGTACTGTTATCTCTTCCAGTTACAGTAAATGTATTTCTGCCTTTACATGTACCTGTAATCTGACAGCATGGGATTTGCGTCGGTTTCTTCTGGTTGCCTGCTGTCTGTCTCCAGGAGGTTGAGGAGATCTGCTCGACAGATAGTTTGGAGCAGCTGACTCAGGAAGAAATCGTTCTCCAACAGTCCTTTTTCTTCTAGTCTCAAGAACAGGCCTTTTGCATCCACGATCTGTATGAGAACAGCCACAAACACACAAACCAACCTTTGAGAGGACAAACCTTGAAAGGAAACAAGGTCAATGAGACATTTTTCCTCAGTCATGTGGTTAAGACAAGTACGACAAGTAAGACAACAGTACTAGGTATGTGGTGCTCACCCCCTCCAGGCGTTTCCTATTGATGACATCACGACACAAGAAGCAGAGAGCTGCCACCTCAGAGGACACCAGCTCCTCATCTATGCGGGACAGCTTCAACCTATCCATCACAGACCCACTCCCTCCAGCACAGGCCTGGTGTTACGCTCACTGTACTCTACAGGTTGTTGTTGTTAAACAATAGAGACAAAAATCTGAAATCTGAATCAGAAAAAGGTTTTCAGAATTCAGAAAAGGGTTTATTGCCACAATGAGTACACTTATGTGGAATTTGACTTGGTGAAAGGTGCATACATAAACAAACAAACATAACATATTAAACATTAATATAACATGAACAATAAATACAGAAAAACAAATATATACATTCAAAGCAGGAGGTAAAAAGGAAAAGTGGGCATTTAATGGGAAGTGAAAACATAAGATGAGCTTGAATGCCAAATACCATCTCTATACTTGATGTGGCTGAATATAACAGAAATACTGAATACATTCCCTCCATAAGTGATAAACATACAAGAAAGTACAGTAAAATCACTGTGACATGTTGTTAGAGTACCTTTACTCTCAACCTGTAGCAGTCTGAGGTCCAAGGCAGGAACTTGTTGATTGTTCCCATGGATAGGTTTAATAAGACTAATATGTATTTCAAATGGTCAACATATTTGTATGTGTATTTGTGTGGTATATTAGTACAGTATATTAATCCCATTTTCCTTATTTTATTCTTGGTTTTAATATGTTCACTTCCTTTTTCTTGTTTTATATTTGCCTTTTGAATACCACTTTGTAATCTAGTACTGTGTATAACATGTAGTCTACTATTATTACCAGTATTTTTTTGTTATAGTTATCCTACAGGATGGGTCAAAGTGGTGTTTTTTTTAATCACTGAGTGGATTCAAACTGCGAAAACTCACAAGGATATGCTAAAGTGACGTCACGGAAAAACAACACGTCTGGTCGACGTTTGTGTGATGTCACAAAGTGAAAATTATAAATTTGGTTTAACCCAAGCCTGGGTAGCACAACTAAAATAATGTAATGTCAAATCATTATAACGTTTACATTACATTCAACAACAGCCAAACGTGTAGGTTACTTGATAGTACTGTAACGTTAAATAATTTACAGCAGCGTTAACGTTACAGGCTGTATAAATTAGCTAACCTCTGTCCACAGGTTAGTCAATTTACGACGTTAAAACTTACCACTGTCGATTTACGTCCAAGAAGCGAAAAGGCGCGTCTGCTGTAAATCAGTAAAACAAAACCTTTTTAAAAGCGAACAATTCACAAGTGAAGTTCTAACATGTACTTTTTTTTATGGATGTATATAAGAAAGTATTTTCGTGTGTGTCGTCCAAACGCTTCCTCGACCGGTTTCACTTTCAGAGGAACTGAGCGCCAGGTTTTTAGAATCGTCGCTTCCGTTTTGAACCTTCAAAATAAAAGCTATGTTTATGGCATAGGTTTATGGTCAATACAGATAAACACGCATACAACAGGATGCAAACGTAATTCTTACTTCGAATAAGCATAAGCAAGCAGCGAAGTGGTCCAAGACCAGTCTACACAAGTGCCCTACAGCTCTTGGTTTTACCTGTTTGGAGAAGGTTTTACCACGCCTTTCATTGTGTATTTTATTTTTTACATTTTACACTTTTATTTTGAAGACTCGCTTTTTCCTAGTTTCACTGACGGATGACAAACATAGCTAACTTAACTTGCCTTAACTGCTTTGATTGGGAAAGTACCAAAACGAAACCACAACCACTGTTTGAAACAAACCACTTTATTCAGATCACTAAAGTTTTTTTTTTTAGCTCAGATGAAGTCTCAGGTTTAAAAGTTATTGGTCCTCTCCACCAAGTTTCCTTTTGTGCCACTAGTCATCTGTCACTCAGGACAGGAAAAAAGACAAGAGCATAACCAAATGCAATTTTAAGATGTAATCTCAAGTTAAAAGGATAAATAAACAGAAAGCTATACATAAAAAAGGCTGCTTTTAGCATGTGAGCCCTGAGGTGTGCTTTTAGAGTGAGGGGGCTTCCAGGCTTGGTTCTGGAAGACGTTGGGAGGCAAAAGGGAGGAAGTACTCCCTAGCAACCTGGAAGACGTCATCTGGTTTCCTCAGCAGCAAAAACTGCAGGAAGTCAGATATGAGGGCACGGATATCTGGATGCTGTCTCAGGTATGAGGCATGGTCCGCCTTCAGCTCCTCCTGCCCCAACGAGACATAAACACACATTCATATCCTTCTCTGTTCAAAGGATTTGTAGAGTAAGATGATGGGAGTACGATGATGGGAGTAAGAAGATAAGATGTATGGGAGGAAACATTATTATTCAGGTACAGTTAGTCTTAATACATGTCTTAATCATATGAGAACATTACTGGTTACCTTTCTGTCCAAGAACTTGGAGCGCATCTGCATGTCTTCTTCCCAAACCAGAGGGATCTTCTCAAAACCTACTGTTACATGCATACACACACACACACACACACACACACACACACACACACACACACACACACACACACACACACACACACAAACACACACACACACACACACACACACACACACACAGAAACAACATCATTGATTCTGTTTCATTGGAGGAACAGTTTTTATGTGTGAGCTTGGTTACCTTTTTCTAGCTGTGATGGCAGCTGCAGAATCTTCATGGTGATTGGTGATCCCACCTGCACTCTGCTGGCCAAGTGCCTGATCACAGAACATAAACTGCTCAAAAATCATTTATCAAGTCATATTGTGACATTTGTTATCAAAGTGATTTACAGAGCCTGCAAGTCATAAATGCACACTCATTTACATTTATCTTTCATGGGTCTCATTTCCGGACAAAATCCACTTACAAGTTTATACATTTTTGTTTACACTTAGCCTTGTATATCCATGTGGTCTACTGCTCCCTGTAGACCACATGGACAAAATATACACACACACACACACACACACACACACACACACACACACACACACACACACACACACACACACACACACACACACACACACCAGGACTGATAAACAGTGCAATAATAAAAAAAAATGTGACTGTGCAATACTGTAAATACATTTTACTATTTCACTATTTATTCTTTTTACTTATATTTATTTATTGTCTGGTTATCTGTGTCTTGTTTTTTTCCTCAAATCCCTTGCTGTTGCAACAGTGTGAATTTTCCCATTGTGGGATTAATAAAGGATTTTGAATCTTGAATTTTTGAATCTCTGGTAGCCAGATCACAAATAGGATTTCTATGTTTGGTTTTCCAGACTACATGCAAACCACACACAAACTTACCACAACATTAAATTTGATTAATCATGCTGTCCTAAACACAGGTATAGTCCTTTTAGGAGCTTCAAACACTAAAAGAATTGTAACAGTGTACGCAATCAACAGTCGTACCCTGTTTGATCCACAGCGGTGGGCAGTGAGAGACTGTCCAATAAGTTTAAGAACCTGTAAACGTACTGTACAGTCATTGAGCTTACCCATCAGCCAGGAAGTAGCACTGCCAAGTAGTGGAGCTGTCCTCTACAGAGTGAACAATCCTCTCCAGCCCAAATACATCCATGGTCTCACCCCCAACCTCCAGCTGTTTCAGACCCAGCTCACTCTGACCACAGAGAAACAGATTTCAGTCAGAGTTCACTATTCAAACAACACAAAGAATGACCAAGAGGTCTCACTGGCATAATTACTTACAAAAGTTTGTGTGGACGATGTGTAATCCCTGGTCGAAGGAGAGGAAGGTCATGTGTTCTGGCGCCTTCTTTCTAAGAGCGATCAGGCGCATCAGCAGAAAGTTGGACCCCTCTGTAACCAGCCCTCTTAGTTCAGACATGGGATAGGAAACATTCTCCTTCGCTGTCTCCTGTACCAACACAAAAAAGATTTACCAGTAATTTCACAACAGCAGGTTTCTTGACATCTCCAATGGTAAATGTTTGTATAAAACAGTTTTGAACTGTTATTAGAAAGACATTCAGATCCAGATTGACTTTGCTTGCTGTTTCAGATTTTAGGTTTTTAACCACGGTGAAGGTCATCTTATTACCATCTATTTCACATATAAATGTTTAAAAGGCCCTGGGATGAGTGAACCCTAATGTTGTTTTATCAGGGTTAAGGACAGTTGATGGCAACTCTTTAGTTTCTTATCTCACCTCTCCTACAGTGGTAACTTTATCGATCACCATCTGCCCGTTATGCTGCACCATGTGACACCTCTTGTCCAAACTGTGGCCCTTAAGCTGAAAAGATAATTTAATGTGTTGAAAGACAGGGGATACAAAATAAAAACAGACAGAAGTGGCATAAGAATGAACGGAAAGCAGGCGCCACACTTGCATTTGTTAAAATGAGACAGTATGGGAAGTTTGCAATGACCCACCTTGACATACTCATGGTAATCTTCCTCCAGCACCTCCAGGTCCGTGGTTATGTAGGCTTAAATGGACAATGAAGGCAGGACAAAGGACATGAAGACAAGGTATGCTCACACATCTGTGAAATAGACAAAACATTGGAGGCCAACCTGTCTTTGCAGCCCCTGCCTGCCCTCACCTGTCACTGTAGTTCCACAGGGGGAGTCATCAATGGCTCCCTGGCTCTGAGCATGCAGCAGCATACAGGGCTGCTGGACTCTACGGGCAAACTCCACCGTCACACTGAACTGCCCCAGGTCTCGGCCCCCCTCTGACACAGTCACCAGAGAGTCTGGAAACACACACTTCAGCAGCTCTGCAGGCTCTGAGGGAAGTGGGGCATATTCAAGTTTGAATGTGAGCCACAAATGGACAGTTTAAAATATGTCTAGAGCTTATTTTCTATTTTTGGCTAACGTTAGGTTGGCCCTAATTGATCCAATTTTCAATTAACGTTATTTGTCTGAGGACTCAACATGTGCCAAAACCAGGTGGCGCTAACTCTCAGGCGTAGCCTACGCAGTTTCTTTCTGACCCTCTCGAATTGCCAACAAAGTACACTGACAACTCACCAATGCTGGACATGAACGTGATAGCTTCGTCAGAGGATTTCAACTTCTCTCCGAGGTCTAGTCCCTCAATGCCCGCTAAGGCTCCGGCAGGAGTCTCGTCTTCCAGCGGGGCCTCCATCATTGGCAGATACTCCCGGTAGTAAAGTAAGTCTCAACGTAGTTGGAACAGCTTTATGAGACAAGACTGTTGTTGCCACAAACAGATTGTTTTTGTAGTTTTTATGGCAAGCAGTCTTTTGATCTTACTTCTATCAAAGATCCTCTATACCGTCTCTGCTTCTATCATGGATGTATTACATATGCTAATATGCAGCCTCTTTTCCGACACGGATACGACAAACACATTCCAAGTTGTCAGGGCAACGACACTGCAGTACCGTAAAGATGGATGTACATGCGCAACCGAATTCCCACCAAAGCAAGTGCACACAATTCCATAATGTGTGTTGGTTGAATACGTTTTAAAATCCTCCATGTGCTTTAGCTAATGTTAAAAATAAAAATAAAAGCCTTAAAATAACGTAAATAGACGGCGATTCTTTAAATAAAGAAATGCTAAAGAATACAATGACAAATGGCTTTTTCTTTATCACGCAGTTACTGGTTGATATATTTTTGGCATCTATTTTAAAAATGTTCATATATAAAAGTACTTATGCTGCAAAGCTGATTAATAAGAAATTCTCTAAGCCATAAAGAGTTTGTCCAAAAAATATTGCTTTATGAACACTTTCAGATATTGAATATGCATTGATAAATCTAGGAGGCAATAATAACAGTTTTTACATTAGTAACTTATTTGTTAGATATGTAAATGTCACCAGTATTCTTTAGGGCTTCTGTTTGTAAAAAGTTCCCCCCTCATTAAAACCTAAACCCACCAGTGATGATCAAAAAGTTTATTTTGTGACACAAATCTGTGACAATAAAAAAGACAATGATTCAATGTGATGATTTAAAAATATAAGATTTAGAATACTAAAAAAAGATTGAGTACATTTTAAGAAAACCCTTACCCTGAGTTAATTATACACCCTTAATTAAGACATAAAGTACATGTGTATGCATGATTTTTTTTGGTGATTAAGCTTCATTTGTGATGTGGAGACAACACAAGGCTCTTCCTTAAGGTGGACCTAATTTCAGGCATCTGCTTTGCTGCACCAGGCTTCAGTGTGCAGCCCTCTTTCTGGGCTACTTCATTATTCACGCGGTGGAGGATGGTGGTAATGTCTTCACTCCTAAAACAATATACAGTGTAGGAAAACATATTACTATCCCTATCAGGGCACATTATGATCAAGACAGGTGTACAGTATTAACTACGTGGTAATGATTATATCATCAGATCTACAAAATACAAAATATTGTAGATATTTTATGCCACAGGACTAACTATATATTTAATTTTGAGTTTCACATTTACCTTGGACAGCCCTCCTTTAGCTGCTGACACACGGATTGGATGAACCAGCTCCCATTTGTCATGTGTCTGAATGATAGATGATCTTCGACAGTGGCAATGGCAACCAGAACATCAGCTTCCTCAGGGATGAATGGAGAGTGAGAATCATCATCAGTCTGCAGACATGGTTCTAACACTCCACGCTGTATCTGCCCTCCCTGGCAGGCCTGGATCAGAAACACTTTGGGCTTGCCAGTGAGGGTTGATTGGTTGGTTGCCTTGAAAGTTCTTTTTATTTGTTTAATGGAGAGGGGCTGCAGATCAATCCCTAGGACTTCACCCTTCCTTCCGTGACTCAGAATACAGCAGATGAAGGCATCGCCATGCTTAGGAGCCTCTTGAAGATCAGTGAATCCGCTGCCAGACCACTCCGTGACATTGAACTCCTGCAGCTGAGCGAGGTTGCTCTGAGAAGCAAAGCATTTCAGTGCGCGATCCATCTGGTCCTTGGTTTGGTCTTTACACATCAGCACTCTGAACCCCAGCCAGCTGAACACCTCTGCCAAACTTTCTGCAGGGGATTTAATAATAATAATAAAAAACAATTTAAGCTTCAACCACCAACTAACAGGACAATATTAAATATTAAAAATGTGAATCTCTACTCTGTAACATACCAGCATCTTTGTTGGTTCCATTTCTTGCTTCATCCGGGAAATTCTCGTTGTTTATGATCACACAGAGGCCGCTAGGCTGGCTGTTCAACTCATACTGCTCCTGAAAACAATGGAAACAGTTTGACACAAACACATAACTAAGAAACTAACCTGGAGTGGATATTTTTTCCATTTCAATATTTTATGCTTTAAGACTTTTACTTAAGAGGTACCTTTTATTTTCTTTACTGGTTTAAACCTTATGAAGTAGGCTATGACAATATATTACAAAGCGTATATTCTGTATGTTAATATAGGATCAAAAGCATGTCTTGTGTCTCTTAAGCAAAGCCTAACTAAAAACACTGACTCAAGCTTTGTAACATAAAGTGTGCTATTTCAATATTAGGTAAAAACCTCACCTCACCTTTCGCCTCTTGCTTTCTTGTGGAAGAACATCTGAGGAAATCAGATGGAAACAGATACCTCTAAAAATAAACCCTTAAGCCGGCAACTTTATGTGAAACACACAATGCTGGCATGAGTCATTTCTTTACCAAAACTATGTATAAATATGTTAAAATAGGCCTACCTCCGTCGACAGATGAACGCTCTTGAACAGGCGTATTTAAAAGGCAGGTTTTATTCAAGTGTATGTTCTCCAGCTCAGGGTAAGTCGTTTTAATGTCCTCATCGGTTTGCAGCAGTTTCAGGAAGGCGTTGCAGGTGTCCTCTCCTTTGTTCATGATCTTATCAACGAGCTCAACGACGTGGCCCTCTACATCTTCTTTGTTTATGCTTTTAAGGTTGTTGTACTCCCGCGTAGTTATCAGTTTTTTTTCATGAACTTTGTTGAGGATAAGCCTGTGGTCTCCACATAGAGTCGTCTGAATGGCTGTCTTATTACGTCTCACCGTGTCTTTGGCTGACATGCTGAATCTGACAAAGAGAAATAGAGACAGAAAGAACAAGTAGCCTATAGTAAAGTACACCAGTTATTATTGGGGGTTGAAAGCTGAAATGTATGCAAAATATTGTGATACCACTGACAATTAATAACGTTGTAACGTTACGTTAGCCTACTCGTGAGGGCAGATTAAAGCAGATTTCTAATCACAAATACAGCAGCAAAAAGTAAGTCCCCAAAATGTGTTATAGCTTTAACATGTAGTTGGTAGGCTAACGTTACTAGCTAGAATGTATGTTAACTTGTGTTTGTTATTTGACATGTAGGCACAGACTGACGTTAGTCAGAATTTAGTTAACTTTAAACGCTTTTCTACGATAATGGCATGCAAAGAGCTACCGCAAGCTAACGTTAGCCTACTTTGAAACTGTAATAGCCGCAACAATACAGTAATTACCTTAATATTTGATTAGTCTTCCGCCCTCTTTCAGTGGACTGGGACAGTGGTGAATACCCTGTCCTCGTGGCGCGTAACAGTAGCAGGGCTGCTTTCGTTTTCAAAACTCGGAGGTCAGAGATCGCTTAGAAGGCGTTGGTCCTTACCTGAACAAAGCTGACGTCTCTGCACAATTTGCAGTAACTACAAGTTATTCAATTCTTCATTCGTCTGTTCAGGTCTAATGTGCCCTATGCAAGCAAATAACTGAGTAAGTAGGAATAGGATGCATCGACAGATTCAGACAATGGAAGTGTGTGAGCGTGGTGCTTGCCCACCACCTAGTGCTGTAGTAGTGATTGTAGAAAGTTGTAAATCCGGCCGAACAGTCTTGATTGTGGTCGATGGTGAGTGAGGGAAAACAGCTAGCGGTGTTTTTCTACCATCGGCCACAATGATCAACATGAGCCTTTGACGCGCCGCAGTGAAGTTGAAGTAGCCTACTGAAAAGTTTATGCTTTATTGGAAGTGATCTCGGTTTTAAAGAGAAAGTGGTCAGAATTGAGGACTAGTGGTTGGTTTGACAAGATAGACCGCCTACTACCATAGACTGCAAGAACAGTAGAGATACATTAGGCCAGCTCGTATAAAGAAAATTCTTTAGTTAGCCAAACCGTTCTTCCCTGGTGGTCTAGTGGTTAGGATTCGGCGCTCTCACCGCCGCGGCCCGGGTTCGATTCCCGGTCAGGGAACTGATTTTTGCACAATTATATTTGTGCTCTACTCATATAGCTATGCCGACGATAACATCAAATAATATACAATCATCAAATTCATGCTATGGGAATCTTCAGGAAAAGTAATTTATTAGTAGAATTGTTTTCATTTTGTTGTAAGCCCAAATATTTTATATTTTCAGTTGCTATGGAGTAGCAACCTGCTGGTAGTGGTCATGTGTTGTCAAGGGAAGATGTTTGGAACCTCTTACCATCCTACAGAGAAATATTTAAACAACTTTAGATTTTGAATTACTGTACAAGTAGCCTATAGCTGAATGAAAGTCATCCAAAACAGTGGATAGCACATAAGTGTCCAGTTCAACAGATGTATATAAACGATTTTAGAAATACCAAGATCATTAATAACAAGTCCCACCATCACACAAATACACTGGAAATTTGACCGAAGTACGGAATGTGGACTGGTAGCTGGAGAGATCAACAACACCCCAGTCCTTTCCTGCCTGGCATGGAGCAAATGACGAATCATAAAAGGCCGGAGAAAGTCGGATAAGTGTTAGGTGACACCTAGCAGAGAGTAGAAAAAACTGTTCAAAACATCCTTTGACTTGCATTGGGAATCTAAAAGCTTTAGCTCACAGGAATTTCTCTAAAATACGTTTACTTCATTATTTGAAGTTTTGGCCATGTTTAACATGAAAAATCTGACTTTACAACATTGTAGATATGACAGAAAATACGGAAAAGCACAATATGTCCACTTTAAAACAATTTTTGTAAGTCAGCTGCCTGTTAAATTTTACTTTCTTTCTTCACAATTCCAGGAATAAAATTCTTTATTTATTTATTGTTGATAACATTTTCAAAAAATACTAAATGTATTTAAGACATTAAGGATTCTGTAATTGTTTGAGAGTTACAGATATTTCTAAAAAGGTTACTGATTTTGTAAGGTTTAAAAATGTAACCAATTTCATTAATTATTTATTAAAAGGTTATTGACTGAGTTTTTTTACTTAGTTTTTAGTGTATGTACCAGTAACACATTGCGTCAGATGTAACCATAAAAGCTGAAATGTTGTAGTGTATGTTATAAAAATACGAATTAAGAAACAGGAAGAAACCCAATGTTTCCTGAAGCTTTGTACAGTATGTGACGTCATGCTTCTTCTTTCCCCAGAAATGTGTCATTGTCTTCAGTCCGACACCGACATTCAGCGACTGAGTGGACGAACAGCAGGAGGTAACGGCTTCTTAGTAATGCTATTTACAATCATGGTGCTTCAGATGTTGTGTTAGATTTAATTTAATAGCTTATACTTAGAATAGCTAATCATGGGTTTATTTATTTAGCATTTTTGAGAGAAAGTGGTATAGCTGAGTGTGTTAACAAACCAAAGCACTAATAACTTTTCACTTTTGTTCTTTTTTGTGTGGAAAATGTAAAAGTTTTTGTAAGTAGTGGAAATGTGTATGTATGTGTGTAAACTCCCAATTAAATGTAATCAAGAGGAGAATTAAGACTAATATGAGAAAAGCTGTTTGTTTGTATTTGATTATGAGATGTCTTACTAGATAACAGTCACTAAATCATTTACTGTACCATTTAAAAAAGGGGAAGTTTGAACAGCCAGGAAATTACTTATCGTGGACTGAAATGACAGCTTCTCTATGAACTGCATGTGTGTGTGTGTTTGTGTTTGTGTTTGTGTTTGTGTTTGTGTATGTGTGTGTGTGTGTGTGTGTGTGTGGGCTTGTTTAACTATATTTGTGGGGTCCAAAAACCGGGAGTCCAGTACTTGTGGGGTCCCGACAGCTTTGTGGGGCCAAAATGCTGGACCCCACAAGTTAAAAGGGCTGTTTGAGGGTTAAGACTTGGTTTTAGGATTAGGGGTAGAATTAGGTTATGGTTAGGGTTAGGGTAAGGGGCTAGGGAATGCATTATGTCAATGACGGGTCCCCACAAAGATAGTGCCACAAACCTGTGTGTGTGTGTGTGTGTGTGTGTGTGTGTATATAAAACCCTTAGATTGGCTATGAAGCTGTTTCCTGTCCATTCAATACTTTGGTCCAGTTTGCTGGTTTTGTGTGCATCCCAAAATGGTGGGTAACTTTTGACCACACACACACACACACACACACACACACACACACACACACACACACACACACACACACGTTTGATGCGTGAAATATTTTTGGCTATCTTGCTTTCATCAGGGTGGTGTCGCAGTTTCCGCTTTCCTTGTATACAGCCACCACCCTGATTAAGAATACACCAAGATGTTGATGAATTACGTAAGCATGGTGTACTGCAGAAAAGAATGTGCAAAGTGTTTTAAATTTCAATGGACTGGCATTGATGCCCACACTGGTCTGCACATTGCTGGCTGTGTGTGTGTGTGTGTGTGTGTGTGTGTGTGTGATTTCTCAAGTCAAGTTAGAATTTGACGATCCATGGCTTTTATGTAATAGTGTTTTTCTTCATGCTATAACTCTAGATATATGTCCTCTTTTAACAGAGACAGAGGCCAGCAATCCAGATGTCTGTCAGGCCAAATATCCCTCTGGCGATGTGAGAATCACCATTTAACTTTAACTTCCAAAGGCCACAGATAAGACAGATGTAAATTTAGATTTTTATATTCGGTTCTTTATGTTTGTGGAACTGTTTCAGATCTATGATCACAGTACTTCAGAGCAAGAACATTATGTAGAGAAGGATGAGGTGGATGAAAACAACTTTCGCTGCCTCCTTTACCCAACAAATATACTCAACTGCTCCTGGTCATTTCCCACTTTGCAAAAGGATGCTCAGATCTTTGTCAATATCAGGTTATCATTTTATTTTACAATATACATTTTTTTTTAAATAACACATTACTCACAAAGCATAGATTCGATGAGTATTTATAAATATGAATGCATATTTACAATAAAAATGTATAAATTGTTTTGACTGAGTATCAATTTATCTGTCTATTCACCTAGTGTGTGTGATGATCATGGAGCAGGTCACTCTCTGAACCTTTCGTCTGAGGAGAGAGTCGGATCAATGTCTTCAATTCTGCACGCACATAAGGAGTTGAATGTAATCCTCTGTTTTAACATAACCCTGCACGACAAGTGGACAGTCTACGCCTCCCCTTTCGACATCAACATGCTAGGTAATACTCAAAGACAAACACTGTCATTGAGTTGAGTATTTGCAAATGATAATACTACAGATGGTATTCAATGGCGTCCACTGTTTGAATAATACACTAGGTAGCCCTTTTTTTATAGATTATATCCAATGATTCTTTAACAGTGGACAGAATCCCATCACTCAAAACCACAAATGTGAACCTCATAGTGGCGCTGTGTGATAACCGTGAATGTCTGGATTAAATCCTTCAAGTAGATGTTGAGATATTTTACTGAATAAGTGAAAACTTTGACCTGCTGGTGGCGATACAAGACTAGTCAGGGGATTAGCAAAGTTATTAGGATTTCTGCTCTGGGCACCATGAATGTCTGTACAACATTCTGTGGCAATCCATTTAATATTTGTTGAGATATTTCAGTCTGGACCAAAGAGGTGAACAGACAGTCCAACAGACAGAGCGGTATTGCCATCCATAAAGTTGCCACCATGGCTAAAAATAAAGCATATTATCTATTTTGTGTTTGATGATTGAATACCAAACTAGATTTCCTTCCAACTTAAATGTACCTTCCTATATCGTAAAGTCCAGAGAGGCCCATCACAGAAGTCTTATTGTTGCCAGGGGAACAAATCTTGACTTTACAAATGAATGTTGGGGCTCCTGCTGGGTAAAATATCATCAATGTTTTTTTAAAAATACTATTTAAAACTTTATTTCTATAACATTATGACCTTGTTCTCACAATCTAGCTCCCCTCCCCAACAGACTTCCTAATAAATTGTCATACAAATGTTTTTTTGCTATTTTTTTTCTTCAGGTGACTAAACTGTGCCCATTTCCCCATTAATAGTTGATTGTTTCTATGGTTTGTGTGTGTAGTTTATCCAACATATCAGTGGACTGATGGTAGGCTGACTGGCACTTTGTTGGTTAATTGGTCACATGCCACCTATTAGGTACATATTCAATTTGGTAAGCTGAATGTTCAGGTTAGGTTTGCACTGTATGTTGTAAAGAGTCTACAGCAGACCTGAATGTAATCTTTTATCAATGATTTTATTGATTTTGTGGTTGTGTGTGCCACAGAGGTCCTGTCTCCACCCCAAAACATCTCTGCATCAGTCAAAAATGAAGGACTAGTAGTGACGTGGGGTCTGCCGCACAGTCATATAGACCCTAACCCCCATTGCTTTGAATACCAGCTAGACATGGGTGACAAGGTACAGTACAGACAGTATGTAGAAATGAGATATACCATTTAGTGCATTATGTCCCGGTGCACATAAACAAGAACAATGTAAAAGAAGTGAACCTACTGAGTGTTTCCTGGTGAATCTTTATCTTTTAAAAACAGGAAAGATCCAAAAACTTAACCGACCAGCTGTCATATACAGAACCCAATCCAGATCCTACCAGCACCTACAACGTGAGGATGAGGACAAGAAAGAGTCACGGATGCCAAGAATCTTCTCAGTGGAGTGACTGGAGTCGCGCCGTCAGTGAGTGCTATTAAAGTCATCTGAAATAGTGGTTTTACCAAAGGCTGGTGATCTTTTATCATCTCCATCCACCTGCACACTATGTTACATTTTCGGTCTGTATTTGTGTGTGTGTGTGTGTGTGTGTGTGTGTGTGTGTGTGTGTGTGTGTGTGTGTGTGTGTGTGTGTGTGTGTGTGCGTGCATGTGTGTGTCTGTTTGTAGCGGTGAAACAGTCATTTTACAAACTCAACACTCTGGTGATCATCTCAATTTCACTTGGAATACCCATGATCCTCCTGGCTGCGCTGCTGCTGGTGCGCCATCAGAGGTACTGTAGTGTCTCAAAGTTGACTAACCTGTTGACTCCTGCGTGACTCACACACACACTCACATATATTTTGATCAACTATTTGTTTTAAAACTAAATACATATCAAGGCTCATTTGTGTGTGTGTGTGTGTGTGTGTGTGTGTGTGTGTGTGTGTGTGTTTTTCAGGGTAGCTAAGGTTCTGTTTCCTCCGATTCCTTGCCCCCCGCCAAAGTACAAATATTTCCTGGAAAAAAATGACACATTCAATGTAAGTAAACATACTGCACGCACACACACACACACACACACACACACACACACACACACACACACACACACACACACACACACACATATACACACACAGAGAAAGAGACACAGACATTACACACTTTACCACTCACCCAAACACTTTACCACTCACCCAACCTCAAACACTTTCTGTGTGTGTGTTGTTTCCAGCTCTTCCACCCTGCCCCATCGGCTGAGCCTGTAGAGGAGATCACAGAGGTGGAGGACACAGAGCAAAAGCCTTGATAGATATAATAAAAGCAATATGTGAAGGACACATTCATATTACATTAAGTTGTGTTTTTAAAAGTATACCAATATGACTGCAAAACACACTAAAGATCTCAAATGTAGGAAGCTTTTGCTCTGCTTGGTCATGGACTTTTTATTACTGAAACAAAGGGAATGTTGTCAGTTGATTCTGCCAGAATTAGCTGATGAGCTGCTTCTGAAATGTATACCTTTTTGCTGTGAAATAAAGATTAGTGATGCACTATAATATCATGTGCTCATTTAAAGTGAAATAATGTATTCAATCTGTATTTATGCACGGTTCAATGAGAGCAGTTCACACACTTGGGAGCCAACAATGCAAATAAAGCGTTTATCTGTGTTTTAAGCCCCCAACATCTAGGATTAGGCAATGGTTATGTTAAAGGTTAGGGTCAAGTTTAGGTGCCTTGAAGTCAACGGTCGCAGCGCTGCCTGGAAGCTTGGAGCTTAAAACACCATTGAGAAAATAAAGCACAAGGATAAAAAGTTTAAGGCATTTTTTTAAAAATAACAGCAAACCAGATCTTGCATTATAGCGCTATCCCTTGGAAAAAAAATGCCTAAAACAAAATATGCAAAATAAATCAGGAATAGAATTCCGAATTATTTGACTTTACTAGAAATTTGCGTATTGCCTTTAACCATCTAAGTTTTTAAACAAGGTGAAACTTAACAGCTTAAGTTTTATTAACAGTGAGTGGTAAGTTGAAGCAGTAGACAAATTAAGTTTACATTAGTAGTCATTACTAAAAATCATTAGTAAACATAAATAACTTTTTTTCTGGAGTCATGTCTAAAATAAGCATTTTAAGTTAAAGCTTTAGTGTGTAACTTTTTGATATTAATGAACATCTGTTTCATTTAAGCCATTGCCAAATTGCTACAAAGCTAACTAAGACGATCAGCTCCACAAAAGTCTCTCTGTATTTCTCAGCATGGCTATGTTCAGAAAATTGTGTCTTCCGGCGACTTTCGAAAATCAAGTGAAGATAATTATCTCTTCTGAAAAGTCCATCATGTTTTTTTAATCAATTCCGTTGTCATCACCTAGAATTCCTCATGGGGGAGACCAAAACTACACATTATAGTTTTTTACTTTATTACAGAATAGCTTTAAGAACTACATATCCAATACATTTGACCCAATAAAACAGAAAGGATACAATACACACATAACATTGTTGGTTACAATGCATTGTGGTGCAACAGTTCCTGATTTACCACCATCACTGCCCAGACCCCATCAGTCCCCAGCCGGGTCTCGGTCATGGTGCAACAATAAATGTAGATAAAAATGAACACCAAATCAACCATACAAAACTAAAACCCAGATAACATAAATCCACACCCAAAACATTAAGAGAACATTATTAAAACAAACTTTAACTAGGACTGAAACCGTTCAGAACATACATTTTTCCCATGAGTCTTTGTATTGCTTCAGTGCATTTACAGTTCCAATGACCCCGCCCCTCCCACAGAGAAACTTAACATCCTTAGTTATCGCTGCTTAATATGATCTGTGCACTGCATACTTAAGCTGATTATTACAACAATTATTACAAATTCTAACTATAACAAATTACAATTATAACAACTTATGTGATTTAGTAATGAATTTGGTTTGTAACAAAAAAATAAAAGAATAGGTAATGACCACTAAAAAGTTTAATTACAACTAAATCTGGGTTTACAGTGTATAAAATCTAAATTTCAAAGGCAATATCACATTAAAAATTAAAACCAATAGTGGACAATAATGCAACTGAATGTCAGCCTACTCCTTTAGTACAACTGTATATTTGATGAAAATACAAAATGTATAATACAATTTATAAAGATATACTCAGGCGGTCTCCATGTTTACTGTTTACACGTTGACTGTTTACTGGGAGTTTTTACTTCAAACTACAAAATACTTATTTTCATATAGCCATGTTACAAATAACATGAAGTTTCCGAAAACATTGAAATCGCAATAAACACATTTAATATTTATCAATATCCAGCTAATCCTTTGTTAGCGCCATGCATGGAACGTGTGATAACAGTGGAACTAAAATAGTGGATACCGCTCTCAGACAATGTGCCAGGCTATTCTCACTCACAGAAGGCATGTGAGTAACTTAATCTGCCGTTTTTGGCTAAAATAACATAAGCCATGGTAAAATATTTTGACAAGAACAGAGATTTATGTCGTCGTCATGGGTTTTGTTGTGTTAAGGTTCATTCAAGTGTCATTTTATAGCTTGGACTTTATTTTCCAATGATACTAAGCATGACATGGGACAGATGACAATCTTTTTATCACAACTTCTTATATTCACAAACTTTCTATTTGTACAATTTTGGGGCAAAATGAAATGAAACACTGCAATTGACAAAGCAAAAGATAACTTTTAGCTGCAGCAGTAATAGTAGTAATAGTAGTAGTATAGTAGTAGTGGTGAGCTCAGTCTCTGGCTACATCTACACTACTACGTTTTCATTTTTAAGCATCATTTTAAGACAAAAGCAATCTACGTCCACACAAGTTTGAAAAAGGTTCCATAGCAGAACTAATCTCCCTCCATATTAACACCGAACACACTTTGGAGAAAGAACAACAATGGCGAAAAGTAAGAACAGGGATGTATTTGCTTGGACTGACGACGAGGTGGGACTGTTACTGAAAGGTAGGTAAGCCTACCTAAGACCACACTCCAGACTACAAAACAACCCTGGAGTTTTTACACCAAAACTGGGGCAGCAGTGTTTCCAAATGTCAGTTTTATGGGCTCGTAAATGCTGGAGTAATGTGGACACAAGGCGTAAACGTAGCAGTGTAGATGTAGCCTCTGACACAAGTAAAGATGAAGCTCTGCTGAGCTTGCTGCAGCGCTCTGATAGCAACCACATTATTGTGTGTTCAAGTCAAATGGTAGCCTACTTTCTGAGGCCACAGTCATGGGTCAAAGTTGTTTATTCGCTGTATGACTGCGTGGTGCACAAAGTATGTTTACTGGAACACTTTACAGATACTTCAGACTGAAAATATTTAAGCTTGGATTCAAGTTTGCAGTAAGTGAAGTCTCAAAATGTGATAAATCTGACAATTTGACTGCTACAAAGTAAGTGTTCACAGTTCAGTGGTTAAGAGGAAATGTCACAGAGGAACTCTGAAGAAAACAATGTTTCAGTCTGGCAGATTGACATATATGTTGAGAACAGCAAATACACATTTTCCTTTTTTTAAAATTCATACCAGATTAAGATCAGTATGAGCTCATTATAAGACCTGAAAACTGTGTTTGTAGGTTGGATATCGCCAGTGACTGAGAAGAACCTGGTGTTGCAAAATAAATGAAGTCAAATTTCACATTTCCTGTGCTGCTTACACTCTCTGTTCTGCTACAGTGGCTTCAAATAAGATAAAATGCATGCAGACAAACCACACAGATTAAATAGATCACTGTACTCAAGGGTGACTTCCCCAAGCAGATATAAAACATAAAGGCCATCAACTCATTGTCTGTGTGTTTGCAGACAAAAAAACAATTACAATACATCACCACACAACTATGTAAAACCATTTTTCTTTTATCACACAAAACATCATAAGACACACAGATGACCAGAGACTTATTACTGAGGCCATTAGTTTGGAAACCATTTGTGTATTGACAGGCAAACACAGCCTTCCTCACACACAATAACGGACCACATATGAAGGACATAGGTCTTCTGAAATAAAACCACAGCAATAGAGATAGTGTGTGATATATTTGCACAGCATCTTTTCTTTTCTTTTTTTCCCCATACTCACTCGAACAGCAATTTAAAAACAGTTCAAGGTCTCTTGAATACGTGGTAAAATATGTACTTGTAATTGACAAGGTTTGCATACACTACAGTGGCCTCTTTTTGATAATCTTGTCAAATGTAATACACCGAATGGGAAGTTTTTGTTTTAAACTTATACTAAAGTGACTCAATTATTGATTAAGAAAGGAAAGAAAAAACCCTGCAAAAATATGACAGACAGTACACAGATCCTTGATGTGCCACGTACTGTTACTCCCATCTTGTTTGTCCACCTGATTAATGGCTTCGTTCTGTCAGGCTTCAATAGACTGAGCTGCTGCTGCTACACGTTTCCATGTAGACAAACTCTGTGGAGGACACCATTGATAATGTGTTAGAGTTGAGTGAGTACATGAGCCACTAGCCACGACAAACATTTCAGAGTTGAAAAGAAACTCACTGTGTGTATCTTGTGTGTGTTTGTGCCTGTGTGAGTGCATGGACCATATTCATCTGTAGTGTAACAAGTGTGGTGTGTGTGTGTGTGTGTGTGTGTGTGTGTGTGTGTCTGTCATACCTTGTCCAAAGCTGGTGTACTGTAGCTGGGTTTTGTCTAGTGGGTTTGTGAGGGGGGCTATACCGACATCTGAGCCCATACCCCTTCTGTGGCTCTCTATCAGTGTTTCCAGGGTCCTAAAACTCTGCCGTCTGACTCCTGAATCCTGCTAATCACACAAACCATAAATATCATCCTTGTGTGTGCGAGTGTGGACATCTTCTTCTTGAAGATGTTCACCCACCTGAAGACACCAGCCCTCAGTGGAGCGTACAATCCTGTAGGTGTGCACAAACGGCGCTTTCCTGCAAAACACCAAGTTTAGGAATTTTAAGAGATATGCTGTGAATGTGTTAAATCTGAAACTGTGTACTCACATGTTGTAATAATTAAATGTAACGAGAGATTGTATGTGGGTCTGGGGGCAGAGGCTGAACTATTTCAGTTACGTGTTCAGCACACTGGTGATAGGATACATTATAGGCAGTCTTTAGGAACTCAATTGTCTTTTTTCTTAATTTTTCTATTTTTCACTCGCTATTATAATTCTGTTTGTCTTTCAAAAATGTTGTATATGGATTCATTATGTAAATATGTTTCAAAGTCTGGTCTACTCACATTTTGAAGCACTGAGAAAAGTTTGAAGATGCGAAAAAATGTCATGACTTATGGCTGTAATTCTTATTATCTAGACCTTTAAAATATGGTATGTAGAATGGAGTGTAATAGAATACATTTACTCAAGTAATACGTAAGTACAAATTTGAGGTACTTGTACCTTTCTTGAATAGGCCCATTTAATGCTACTTTATACTTCTACTCCACTACATTTCAGAGAGAAATATTGTACTTTTTTTTTTACTCTACTCTATTTATCTGACAGCTACAGCTACTGGTTTCTTTTCAGATCAAGATTTTATATGTCAAACATATAATCAGTTTATAAAATATGCATATGCAGAAACAAACCACCCAGCAGTACATACAGTTGTTAAAATAACCATGTTCAGATGATGCTACAGTAATGCGGCTTAGACATTCAGATGCTGCTCAGACAGTAATGAATCAGGAATCAAATTCTTATAATAGTTTTTAGCAGTAGATTTTGAATGCAGGACTTTTACTATTAACAGTATGTTTTTATTGTGGTGTTGCTACTTTTACTAAGTAAAAGATCTACTACTACTAAGAGTACTTCTTCCACCACGGTCAGTATGTTGTTGTGCATGTTTATACCGTTCTACTTTAGTAAAGTGAACATACTGTAGATTTGGATTTCCAGTTATTTCTACTTTAAATTGTTTTATTTTTCAAATTTTGTAATTGTAATACTACTGTAAGTTGAGTACTGCCGTGGAGTTTGTCGATGGCAACACAAGACCTCCAACAGCTTCAAATGCATTTAGACAAAAAATAGACTAGTCTCCCATTGTTCAGATCAGGTGTGTCTGAAACTGTAGCTGATTTTAAATGTCTTTTTATGCCCAAATACGTGTTTACATGAAAAGTGTTTAAGGCGCCTATAAATACATAATCGAATGAAAATGCACTCAAAATATTATTAAAGAACAATTCAAGGTTGTAAAAAAATATTGTTTCACTAAAAATACAGCATACAATTGTAATAATTAAAACTATGATACAGTCTATTTACAATTTCAATTCAATTCAATAAAAATAAAAAATAAAACTTTACAATTTACATGTTAATTTATTATTACAATTTACATGTTAACTTATTTGATCCCACCTTGTTTATGTGCATTTTTCTTTGGAAGTCTACAGTACGTATGCCTGTAAATCATTGAAAATATTAGTAATTCATAGTATTACAAATTTCTTTTATGAGCTATTGAGTAAAAGCTCGCATCAGCATGTCTGCACACGAGATAGAAATAGTTATGTTACTATAAATAAAACATGCTCAGTGTATTCACTGGTGAGTAGACAGCTTCAATGAACCAACACACTCATAAAGGTGTCACATACTGTACATGAATTTAGCTAATCGTTGTACAACCACTCTCACAGCTCACCTCACACACAGACAGTAGGCCCCCTGCACGGTCTCGCTGTCTCTCAGCAGAAAGCTTCCATCGTGTCCAAACCTCTCCAGCAGGCTCTCTGTGGCTCCGCTTCCAATTCTCCCGTAGTAAATAGACCGGACCAGCATCCCTTCCCTCTCCATGTTGCCTGTGAGAATGGCACCCGTGTGTGTTTAAGGGGATGAGAGTGCATCAGGCTGTGGCAGCAGATGAGTGTGTGAAACGCTGAGACAGGAAAAGCTTTTCTGGTTTTCACGCTTTTTTTTTTTTGTCGTGCAACATGCACTTCACACCTCGTGCACTTTGCCTTACCAGAATAATGGCTTTTATCTGTCGAATGCAAAAGTATATTTTTGGCTTCATTGACATGTTTTTTTTTTTTTTTTATTTGGTCACAAAACAAAACAAATACTCTTACATAACACAACTAATTGCTCAGTCCTGCTCCATAATTTGGCCTTTCCGATAACCCCTGTGTGTAAACAGGAGTTTTTATCACTTAATGTAGCCTAAATTATGAAATGAAATATTGTCTGTTGGACTGTGACAGCAGTTACTTTATTACACCATCAGGGGTGTGGTGCAGGAAAACACTGTTGAGATTTAAAAGCTGTGTGAAAGTGATTTATGATAAAGTCAGAAGACAGAGGTTTATGAGTTTCGGCAGACAACCCCCCCCCCCCCCCCCACCCAACCAATCCACCCACCCACACATGCACAAAATGGTGCTGTCTCCAGAGCTTTTACTCAAAGACAAGAAGTATTTCACAGCAAATTTCTTATTAAAGTGGTTACATGAAGTCCTTATTCAGCTTCTTTAACAAGATACAACTAACAAGAATTTAAGCAGAATACGACATCATCTAATGGTTATAATTAGTTCAAACTAGGGCTGCATCTATCGATTATTTTAGTAATTCGCTTTTCTAGCGATTATTCAATCGATTAATAAAGTTCTACTTTTGCTTTATTGAAGAGCAATAATAAATATAAAATAGAGCGGTTTCCTTTTTGTATTGCTTAGATTATTGCTTTATTGTTAGACTTGAGGTCCATTTAAAAACAAAAGACATAGGCCTACAACACAGTCTATAATCTTAAATCAGCCTGGGAGGCTGATCTTAACCTATCGTTCACAGAAAAAGAACATTTTGAAGAACTAGGCAATAAAAAAAAACATGGCTGGAACTCAGAACTAGACTAGTACAATTTAAAATAATAAACTATATATATATATATATATATATTATACTGGTCCTCCTCTATTATATAGGGTGAAATTAAGGTAGGCCCTATAGCCTGAATTGCTGCAGGTGCAGGGTGGGCGTTGGCACTCTCATTAATGTAACCGAATGGAAAGCGATCAATCTGCCACCAGCCAGATTGATGGGTGTGAGGGTGTGGTTTCTCAGCTGGGTATTGTGGCTGCACACAAGGGCCTTTCCTTCAGACTGAACAATCAGGTGGAGAAATACAGTGCTAAGTTGGGGAATTACATCTCCTTTTAAAGGTTCTTAACACAATGCACTATTAATCATGCACACTATAACAGAAAAAGCTACCCAGGATACCAAGTAGGGAAAAGCAGCTCCACCCAGTTCAGCTACAACTTTGAAATGCTGCTTGTACATACTGTAAATGCACCCACTAGTAGCCCATGTCAAGGATAGACACTTGACACTGAAGCACTGTTTATTATTGGAAAGATGTAAGGCTAATTTACATGATTTAATGAAAGCCTCACAAGCTAACTCTACTAAGTCAGGAATGTGCATAGGCATAATTAACATTTACTTACTGTCTATACTACAGCAGTTTCTGTTGTATTGTGAGAGGGAGAGTTGTAATAAGTTATGTCTTCAGCCTACACTTTTATGGTCATTATTAATGTTTGATTGATTCGTAATTTTTTTGGCTGTATAAACACCTGGGTACTTTTTTATTAATATGGTTCTCATCATTATTTTAAGTTAAAGTGCTCATATTGTGCTTTTTCCCTTTCCTTTATTGTGTTATATCTTTGCTGTGCATGTTATACAGTGAAAAAGCCCAAAGTCCTCCCCAAAGGGACTTACCATCGCCAACAGAAAACACTGTTCACAAACTGCTCCAAACAGCTCTATTGTAGTCCAGCCTTTACTTCAGAGACGAACGCTCGTCACTTTGTAACACGTTATAATGCTCGCCTAGCTGCTAGCATGGCACGCCCTCATACTCTGCCTTACCTGTAGTCCTTACCTAGGTACTGCGCATGTGCGACTCCCAACAAAGATTGAACAGAAGTGAGATGCCTCACTCTGTAGCTAAAACAGAGAGCTCAACACACAGGGTGAAAAGAGGAGCTGCAACAATGTGCAGTACAACAAAAATATAGTGTTTTTTGAAAATTAAACCATGTAAACCTATTCTGGTACAACCTCTAAATACAATTATGAACCTGAAAATGAGCATAATATGAGCACTTTCAAGTTCAAGACCAAAATAAAGATCTGTCAGTGAGTCAATCAGGAACAAGCCAATGGGTTTTGTCATATTTATTATTTACATTTTCAATGACATACTATACACATGCACAATCTGTCACAAATCCCTTGATCTGCTTCAATTCTGACTTTGACTTATTTCAGATAGTAAATATAAAGACATCATGCGCAATATGCTCCTTGTTGTCTTTTTCACCATTTTCTCCTTTTTATTCTCCGGCCTCTAATGAATTGATGGCTCGGAGCTCTTCAGAAAACCTCTCACCCAGATCTCTGTTGGTCTGCAGGAAACCACCCAGCCTCTTCAGCTGCTCAGTGTCCTAAGGAAGAGACAGAGTTGGTTAAAGTAATGTGACGACTTTTTTAAAAATATATTTATATATTTATGTGCACATAAATGCACATGTGCAAGTGCACATGGACATATTTGTTATTTGCACCGGTATCTTTGTATCATCATCAGCAGCATGTAGTAACTCCTGCAGACTCTCTTGTAGCAACTCAGCCTCCCATTGGCTGATTAAGTCAGCGCTGGCCTCCCATTGGCTGAAAGAATCACACTCTATTCCATCCAGGTTAGCAGAATCCATTCGGTCCAAACCAGAGACACATATTGACAAATCAACGCTGAGCATCTGGACAAACAAAATGCACATGAACACAAACTGTGACACCAAACAACACGCATGCAGCAGCGGCACACACACAGACAAACACGCTCACCTCCTCGATCTGTTGGCCAACTTTTGCCATCTGTGGTACGTGGCTGAACTGCCGCACAAGCTTTTTCACAGTGGTCTGGTAGTGCCTCATCCATTCATCCTTCACACGGAACTCATAAGAGTGCATCAACTCGTTCCTGTACCTGATCACCTAGAATCACATTTGAAAAGGTCGGAAGGCAAAACAAACATATCAACCTCCAGCGATGATGCCATCACTCTCTGGACCAATCTAACAAATACAAATCTCTTTGTTTTGTAATTAAACTCATCCATCTTTACTTCCTGGCCAAGTCACTGATATTTTCCAAAGCTAAGTTGTTGATGCAAAATATTTCATATGTATTCAACAATAAAAGTGTAAAAATAAGGTGGGAAACCACATACTGATTGCACATGAATGTTTGGTCTCTTTGTACATCAGTTTAAATTATGCTATTCAATGTGCATAGGTAACTTTTTCTTTATTGACTGTTGTGTGCTCAGTTTTTTGTTCTGCTTTTGGTAATTCCCCTGTCATCACTTTTCATTTTGAAGCCATTTGTGAAGACTCTTGTAGTCTGTGCACACAGAGTTTTAGTCTTGAACCTACAAGTTTTATGCCTCTGCCCCCTGGTATATAAGGCTTGACTTCACAACGTGACAATGCATAGCATGCTCATTTTTAAACAATATGACTGTTTACCTCTCTCACAAATTTTGGATCCACAGAGCAGAAACAATCACAGTAGTTGATTAGGTTGAGCAGAGCCGAGGCATCGCATTGATCTGCCCCCTTGACTTTCCCCTGGCCCCGTGGCATGTAGGCCTACAGAGAGAGAGAGAGAGAGAGAGAGAGAGAGAGAGAGAGAGAGAGAGAGAGAGAGAGAGAGAAAGAGAAAGAGAGAAAAAGAGACATCCATTAGACTCACACATTCAGTTGAATCTATGTTGAGATCCTTTGAGAACTTTTCGGCCTGTCATATTGTTCTGACAATTGGAGAATTGCTTCAGTTGGGTGATACAATGTTCCCGACAGACATTAACTTCACCAAATTAAGCTTTACATGTTTTAACATGTTCATGCCTGCAAGGAACTCATGATTATTTCCATCATTTTCTCTATTAATTGATCAACTGTTTAGTCAGAATCAGAAAAAAGTTTATTGCCAAGTAAGTACTTACAATATTTTTGCCTGGATGGTTGGTGCATACATAGACAAACATATTGGACATTAATACGAAATAAACAATAAAAACAGAAACAAGATATACAAAATAACTGTTTAACATAAAAAAAGAAGAAAATGTTTGGCTGAATGGGTGCAGAATGTGCAAAAAATATATAGTATGTGCAATAGGCAGGTGTATAGTCCAGGATGTAGGTTAATGCAAAATGTAGTGACTAGGAGACCATGCATTGTATTAACTTGCACTATCCCCTTCTAAAATAAACGGAATTGAATATATATATATATATATATATATATATATATATATATATATATATATATACATACATACATACATACATACATACATACATACATATATACATACATACATACATACATATATATATATATATATATAAAATGAATACAGGCAATCAACATCGATAATCTTGGGCTGTCGCATGTATTAAAAACTTTTACATAGACAAAACAAATAAGAAAACATCGTCAGATTAATCGATAACAGAAAAAAGGCATTAGTGGCTCCATAATTTACAGCTTTTTACTGGTTTGAATGATTGTCTATGTGATTGTCTTTTATGTACTGTATGTTCCTGTGTATGTATTGCCTTATTTAACCTGATTGGTACCAAGACAAATTCCAATTAACTGTGTTGACATGGCAATAAAGTATTGAATTTGAACTTGATAAACCTGCTTGCTTTGGCAACTTCACCTTTTGCTGTGTTGTGCACCCATAAAGGTTATTTCCTGTGAAATCCAGGGGCTCACTGTGCTTGTTTTGTTTATGACAACTATTCCACTGTGTGTGTGTGTGTAGACTACCTTGGCCAGTTCCCAGTGGTCTGTTCTCCAGTTGGGAGGGAAACAGTTGTCCCAGTTCACTGTGGCATCTGGCTGTCTGTGGTGTCTCAGGATCACTGTCTGCCACTCGGAACACACCCTGCATGCTGAGGAAAGCTACTCTCACACACACACACACACACACACACACACACACACACACACACACACACACACACACACACACACACACACACACACACACACACACACACACACACACACACACACCATAATTGAGTATTACTATTACTATAATAGTAGAATATCACAGTTAGCCGCTATACCACAGGAGATTCACGAATAACAAGAATTTAATCACCACAAATAAGCAGGGTTTAGAGACTAACCTTATTCCCTCTGGGTCTGCAAGAAGTCACACATGGTTTCCGTAGCAGAGTGTTTTGATTAAGCAGTTCTCCGTGGAAAGCTCTCATGTGGTGGGTTATGAAGGGATGCAGGCCATCCTTCAGTATGAGAAGACACCGTCCAGCTTTCAGCCAGTTTTTATACTCCTTGTCGTTGAGACGTACCGCCAGTTCCTCGCGAACCATTTCGGCCTTACTTCCCGTTCCCGATATAAAAACGTAACAGAAGCAGGCTAACTCCTCATGTTTAGCTCCACCCTCTCGGTGCTAGCAACAGAGCTATGGATTCCATACAGAGCGGCCACGAGATGGCGCCGTCTACTTTAGAAACATTAGGATGGGGCTGTTATGGACTGCTTGTCCAGGACTGCAGCGAGATATACTTGCTTGTTTGACCCAGAGAGCAGCTCCAAGCGGCAAAGCACCTGCTGTAAGGTTAGCTTAACAACTTTGTCAGGATGACCATCGGTGTGTTGAACTATTTTGATTCTGCCCCAGGAAACTGTAGGCGCTAATTAATGGATTTTTCTGAGTTTTCTATATGCATCCTGTAGAGCTGAGAGTGTGGGTGTGTTAGAGGGAACCTCTCGATTGCATACAGATGCATAATCAATGATTTAAAAATAATAATTATTCCAACCATTATATAGATATTTTGCTGATATGGCTGCAAACATTAAAGGCTGGCAAGGCTGGCTGATGAACGCTGCAGCTGATGCCTCACGATTGAAAAAGGAAGTCTAGCTTATATTAGTATAGTATATAGTAGGGCCTATAGTGGGGTGGTGGATAATAATTAAAAAAGGAAATGTTTTTCATGTAAAAAGAGGATAAATGTTTGACATGACAGGGTCAGTTATAGCTGCCTTAAATACATATTTAAATTATGAATGAAGCCTACAATTCTTGATTTGTTTTTTATAGGCCTCTAGCTGCTAGCATCTAAGCAGGTCAGATCATCTAGATACCTTTGTATGATAATATAACCCAGGATTCGGTGCATTGTGCCACCCTGAGGCAGCCCCTCATGAGTGGTGGCATCACCAAGCTGCTATACCTCTGCGGTGAAGAGGAGGGTTGGAAAACCCAGAGGACTCGGGCCAGCAGCTGCATGCACTGATGTCCCTGAGGCTGCTGCTGGAGGTGTTCATCAGGGAGGAGAGCTGGAGTTTTTGACAGATTCCATGTATCAACTGACACTCAGGGCTTGCAGGAGGAGGGAGGCTAGACTGAGCAGGATGGACACACATGCAGAAAGTATTAAAAGAAAATACACTTTAAAACACTTAAACTCAATGACAGAATCCCAGAGAAGTGTGGGGGAGCAGCTATGCTATGTTACAATTGCAGAAATTTAAAACCCTATCAGTTCATTACAGTAAAATGCTTGCCCGCACTAAAGTGTCCCAGAGCATGTGTCCCAGCTCGTCCACAGCTAATTAATATTGTGCAGAGCTGCCTATTTATATTGAATTGTAATTATACAAGAATGAATTATAGAAAAGGCAGATACCAGTTTATCAAGTAACCAATTGTGCTTATACCGTATGTTAACAGTTTACAGCTGGGCTTTATCCAAGCTCACTTTGGGACATTTAGGAAGTTAGTGACTGAACTAAGGGTGGACAAACCAGATAAATCCACCATAGCCTTACTGTAATTTTCAAAATGTTAAAACAACTCATGTGATGAAGGAGCTGTTTCGTGAAGTTTCTTGCAAGGTATTCCATTTAGCAGCGTGGCCTTAGGCATGGTAATGTTACTCTGTTGGTCAGTTGGACCACCACTTTGGTCCACCCTTAAATATCTCATTGGTCATCCCCTGACCTTTCCAAAAGCACCAGTGTCAGGGACCAATTAAGCAGTGAGTCAATGAAAACAGGAGTTTTGAATGAAAAAGAGGGTTTTTTTATTTACCCAAAAAAGGCAAAACAATATAAACCAAGAACTTAATATCAAGGCCTATAAAAGAGGTCAACTAAATATAACTATACTAAAATTGCAACAAACAAAACAGGATGTGAACAAAACAAACAGACCTAACCGAATGAGACAGAAGGGGACATACTGTATATACTGGCAGGCCACTAGGATTTAACAGTCCGCCACCCTTGGCCACGCCTTTTCTCTGCCAGGATAGACCTCCCCACCAGCATGGTAACAATGGACTAAAACATAATGATTAATATAACAGAACATTATTTAACCCTACAATGCAGAAATGTGTGCACTCCGTTTAAACAGTGAACGGCTTAAAGCAAATAAATATGTAGATTACAAATCAAAGCACATGTCCCATTAATGAGAATACAGATGTTAATTGAAGTTGCTGCGGATTCTGACAGCTGGATTAACATTAGTTGTCTACATGAAGCTCCCAGCTGAGGTCCTTTAACCTTAACTAAAGCCGCGACGCAGTTAACAAGAATGAGCTAATTAATGACAACAGAAGCATTTTGACTTGGTGATTGTCAATTTTAAATTCATGTTAAAACAGTACTACTAACGTTACTCAATCTTTCTACTGTAAAGTTAGCTCCGTGCCCCAAGATATGACAATGCCTTGTGTTGACTTCTGTATTGACACAAGCATGTACGTGACAAAAGCATTTCGTTTTTACATGGGGGTAGGCGTGATAAGGGCGAGATTTGCTAACGCTGGCCAACACATTTATAAAAAATATACATGCGAATAGTAATTTCAGCATTTGATTAGTATCGATTGTTATGTGATTCTCTTCGAATTATATTCGACTTCCGGAATTCGTTTCAACAGTCATTATGTAACCATAAGGCAATATGATCTCCATACTAAGCTCACTGGCTTCCTCGGTAAAATTTGCCACGCATTGCCACTGCTCAGGGGGGACCGATGCCACCTTGTGCCCCCCTTCTAGCCCCGCCCTGTAAACATTAAACATCATCTAAGAAACATCAGCACATTAGCATTGTCATGTTAGCATTTAGCACAAAGTCCAGCCTCACAGAGCTGCTAGCATGCCTTAAGGCTGTTAGTCTTGTTAAGTGGTCAAGATTGGTGGTCAATTGTGGTCTAGCCTGGACAATTAGAGTTGTGATTATGTTTAAAGTTGAATTCCTTTATCATTAAGTTTGTGTATTACTTTGGGTGCACACACTATCTCCTATTGTAACACTACCTGAAACATGCATCTATCTGAAATTTACTGTACATATAATGCACTTTATTTTTTTCAGGGTAAGGAGAGACATACAAGACAAATAACTCAGGAGGTCTGAAAATTCTCCATTTGAATATTTGTTTCCTTGTGTTCTTTGTTAGCTCTTTGATTGACTGCCTTCTGCCCTGTGCATTCTGGGATACGCTCTAGCCCCCATGACCCAGACTTGGAATAATGAGGAAATGATACATTCAAGAAAGGTTAGTAGAGTATGCCATGTTTCAGTTTTCTTTGTGTGACTGTTAATCCTTGTAAAGGATAACAGGCCTGGAAATGCAGCTGAGGTAAACAGAAACAGTCACAGGATCCCCAATTAAAACATATTCCATTACAATTATGAAAATGAAAAGACGTTTGTGGTGTATCAAATAATTTCATCTTTACATGAAAATTTAATTAGTCTTTTAGCATGCATAGAGAAAAACAAATATTCCTCTATCTTTGTAATTGGATCTCTATGGATTTGACGATAGTTAAAGTAGATTAGACACCCTGGAGTATATGTTTGTGTGTGTGTGTGTGTGTGTGTGTGTGTGAATCTGAACGTGTGAGGATGCGTGCATAAATGAGTTCTGCTCAGCAGTCAGTCGAGGGGACACAACAATATTAATGTGGGTGTGTGTGCTCGCAGGTATGTACTGGCGTGTGCTAGCTTGTATATAAATACATATATGCATTTGTGTGCATGTGTTGGCGTGTGTGTGTGCCCACAATCCCAGCAGGGTGTTTTTTTAAGCAGAGGAGATCAAAGGGACATTAGTATTCTGAAATAAATCACATGCTCAGGCCTCACTGTGTGGGTCCCCAAACACATACACAGGAGACACACACACTCTCTCTCTCTGTGTCTCATTCTCTCCATCTCCTCCTTTCTCTTTCCCCTACCACCTCTCTCTTCAAAAGACACCACCACGACCACCCCTTCCCTTCACCCTTCCCCCATCCTCTCCCCGGCCCCTAGCGGCCTTCAGAGCTATCTGCTTACTGGCTCTGAATCCTTTGTTACATCCTTTCAGTTTCTCACGTTCCAACTTGAGCCCCGTCTCCTTCCTCCGTCTGCAAATAAGCAGAAAAATGCGTTGTCAGAGAAAACTGTTGTTCATCGCTGAAAAAGTCAGAAACGCAAAGTAGGGGTTTTTGACAAGTATTTCCTTAGGGAAAGACCTCTCATTCTCTGCCTCTCTCCATTCCCCCACCCCATCGTTCACACCTTTTTTGAGTCTGCCTCTCTTCCTCCAACTCTCTGCAGCAAAAGATTCCTGGTGATTTTCTGTTTTTAGTGCTTGAATATCTTTTTCGGAGAAATGTGAGCACTTTTAAGACTTGTTACGACTCACTCACAAGTTGTGAAGTAATGAGAGCTGTTCTGCTGGGCAGCCGGCATCAGCCAGACTTCACTTTGCTCTGAAAGATGGTCACTGCTTTTGCTAGTGGGAGAAAGAGGGGGGAATGGAGGACGAAAAGTGAAAGGAAAAGGAGAGAAATGATTGACATGGTACAGCTGGGAGAGGAAAAAGCTAATTTTTCACCACAGAATTAGAATGAGTATAAATGCCCCCTGTGGCTCCTTGACAGTTGCCGTTGCATGAGATTCAGGGTTTTCTTTATGCTTTGTTGTGTGTGTGTGTGTGGGGGATGGATAAGTTCAGGCCAATCTGTACTTATACATGTACTTATTTATGTGCACGCATGTATCTATGCGTGTCTACTTGTGTGTGTGTCATTTTGATAGCCACCCACATGAATATGCAGATCAGTTTTAGAGAGCGTATGTGCTCAGCATTAAAGCCCACTCTCCACTGCTGACCCAATTTCACACTGCAGTGTGTGTGTGTGTGTGCGCATGTGCGCACTTGCTTATCAATGCATTTCGCCAAGCTTCGAAAAATTGTGTGGTTAAGACGGAGGAGTGTGAGTAGGTGTGTGCTGGCCTATGAGTGTTTATGAGGCAAAAAAGCTATTTGATAAGTCTAATCCAACACGTTCACAGTTGGCTGTGAATAAAAAACATCACATTAATACACGCTGCCCAAACTGCATGCCTCTACAACCTGAAACAAATTCTTACTCATTCTTCGTATCTCCAATTCTCACACGTGTCGATTTGTATAGCAGTAGAGCTGTCCTCACTTTGACCGAAGCCTTTTTAAATTCAATATTGTACTTTTTAGCGCTGTAAGAGAAAGTAAAGATCAAAGGAATAGTTTGACATTTTGGGAAGAATCACTTTCCACTCTTACTCTTGGCAAGAGTTGGATAAGAAAATTGATACCACTTTTATAGGCTCAAGCTTTAGCCAGCAGTCGGTTAGCTTAGCATAAAGACTGAAAACAACAACCTGGCTCTATCCAAAAGTATATTAACCCACCAGCAATGCTAAAGCTCACCAATCAACAGGTTATAATCATGTTTGTTTAAATCTGTACAAGATGTACACAAAGTGTAAAAAAAACCCCGATGAATTGTGGTTTCACCGGGGTTTCTGTCAGGTGGGGCAAACTCAGGATGCAGGACTCAGACACGCAGTAACAGTCAAACAAAGTATTTATTTTACACGCCGGTACAAAGCAAAACAGGTAACAGTCTCCAAAAACACTGGCAGGCCATACAAAAAGGTCACTCTAGCAACAGTATCCAAAAAATGCTAACAGACTCAAAAACAGTTAGAGGACCAGAAACACTTACACACTCACTGGGAAAAATGCTGGACTGCTAAACTCAAAGGTATAAGAACTGGCAGAGAACAAAGAGCGAGGGAGTGAATATATACACCTGAGGGGGGAGGGGAGACAATTAGACACAGGTGCAAGACATTAGGGCCGGAAAGGTGATCACACAAGGCGGGAAGGCAGACAAAGACCGGAAGGAAAATGACCTGCAACACAAACACACATTGAATTTCAAAATAAAACAGGAAGTGAGCAAAGTAAGTGGATGTGAAAGAAAACTGAAAACATGACCTAGGATTGGGAGCTGGGCATGACAGTTTCTGTGCAGTGATTTCCTCTTGGTGTCTGTTTTTATGCTTAACTGAGCTTACAGACAGAGAGTGGTATTGACTTTACTCTGGCCATTAAGCAAATCAACATATCCCCAAAATGTCTTTTATGTCTTTTTTTGTTTAACTTTTCTTTAAAGCAAAAATTGCAAGACATTTCTTTTGAAGCCATAGGATAACATGCAGATTTCAGACTAATATTCCCTCCAAGATGCGTGGATTTGGTGACCCATGTATTACAATAACTTAAAACCTTGACCAAAAAACAACCTTGCCATTCATCAGCAACTGCTCCAGTTACCCCTAGAAATGTATTTACATGAGCTAAATCTTTGTTTTAAACTGTTGGTGGTAAGTGATGTGAAATGCAACTTTATCTTTTTTTTAATTTTTTTTTTTTATTCAGGTGTTTATTGAGTTACAACAGACATTATATAAACAGACTTCTATGTTGTCAACTCAGCAGTGCCAGTCAGCAGAATCATCCAGGACAAGCCGTCAGTTTGTCAAGCCGTCAGTAGATGGAGACGTTGAGAAGAGGGAGGCCCAGTGGCAGAGCTGAGGTAATGGCTCACTGGTCTATTGTTCCCTGTCTTCATCCTCACCCTCCACTCTCTCCTTCTGCCTTCCAGTCTAACTCCCCCCTCCTGGACTTCAAAGGAAAGGAAGGAACTAGAAAATAAGGTGAATTAATTTCCCCCCCTATCCAGTGCCTACAAGTTGCAGCGGATATGCTTTTTAATTGCTTGTGCTAAACACATAACCTATTTTTGTATCCTTTACAAAAGCCTAAATGATGATCTGAGTAGAATCTATGCAAATGCAAGAAAACCTCATAAAACATTAACATTACCTTATATAAGCAAAGCACCTTGAAAACAAGTTGGACACTGTAAAGCACAGCTCGGCCAGCATTAGGCTTAATAAGATCTGGCACCCAGTGCTGCAGACTCTGACAGACATTCCTCGGCATCTTTAACCCCCAACCCAGAAGCCTTGGTGCAGACTGAACTCTGTGAAGTAGATCAATGGGAGGATTATCGCAGGACCAAGATGCCAGTTATAGAGCAGCTCTGTGCTGCCTCAGTGAGGGGAGAAGATTGAGAGGCTTTCCTTTGATCTTGTGCTGGTGCATCTGAGAGGGCCCGCTGATGATGATAATGATGCTGAGGCCCAATGCAGAGAGCCAGGCTGGGGCTTGGCCCCGCTCTGGCTCCCATTTCTATACTGGCAATATAAAAGGCTAGCCTGTGGAGGGTTGGACTGGACAAACGGATTTAGTCGGACGGATTGTATTCATGTGAATTTATCCCAAGTTTTTTTTTGGAATGTTATTGATGCAACAGTGGTTGGTGTGTGTGTGTGTGTGTGTGTGTGTGTGTGCTCCAGTTGTTTCCTCCATCACATTAGATCCAGCTGAACACCTCTGTCCTCTCTCAAGGACACCCCTCCCTCCTGCATGTCTCTGTCTCTCAGCTTCTGTCTGTCTCTCTCTATTCCCACCACACACACACACACACACACACACACACACACACACACACACGCACACTTGACACACACACACGCACACTTTCTCCTCTCTCACTCTCTGTGACAAGCCACAGTGCTGGAGATGGCTGCTGACATTATGGACAGTAAAAGGCTTAAGGTGGAACGTGTGTGTGTGTGTGTGTGTGTGTGTGTGTGTGTCTCTCTCTCTCTCTCTAAGGCAGATAGAGTAACCTCACAATTCTTCCTTCAGTGTATCTCTACATCTTATCTGAGTGAGTGCTGTTGTCACACACAGAATCACGAACAGTACACGGCACTGGCGTCTGATTCTTGACTGCTGCTGTCGTTTTACTTTTTTGGTTCTGTTTGACTGTTTGCCAAAGCCTGATGATTACGATAATAGGATGGGAGGTCAATAATCTCTTAATTACTACTAAATGGGAATTAGATTAGGCTTTTGTTAATTTCAGAAACAGCTCTAGTTAACCACATTAGCGCAGTGCGGATTAGGTCTGGGATGAGGACAGAGAGGGAAAGGTTGACATGTCGGCCTCAGGTCACAGCCATGCTGACCAGGAACACATTATCTGATTAGCTGTCACTCAGGTTTGGTGAAAGATTTAGGGACAGCCTACTGGCTACCAAGCAGGGACAACAGAGTGCTGGAGGCAAGACAGTTTGATGATGCACAGAATCTTATAGTTTGTGAGGGCAATTTTGTTTTTTATTGCTTTTGTGTGTGTTGTGATCTCAAACTAACTCCTATCTAACACCTCTCACACACAGTCATGCTCCCCTGTCTCCTAGTGTTCTGTTATTTATCTCCTCTCTCTCTCATCCCTTTGCTCCAAAAGAGCTTTTCTGTTCAACAGACCTTCTATCCACTTCATTTGATGGGCCCCCGCTAAGAGGACTCTATCCCCTCTCTCTTTCCCCTCTGTCTTTCTCCCTTTCCCTCCTCTTCCTCCCTCTTTTCTCACCATCTTTGCTCTCTCTCTCTCTCTCTCTCTCTCTCTCATCATCATCATCCTCCCCACCTTGCTTCCCTCGCTACCCCCCATCTATTCTGTGGCCCAGCGTGGGTGGCTGAGTTTAATGAATTCTCTTTTCTTTTCTCTCTGCAGCCAGGCGCTGATTTCTGATTGTGAAAAGGTGTGCGTGTGTTGCGAGTGTGTGCGTACGACTGAGTGAAGCGCACGCACGCACGCGCGCGCACGCACACACACACACACACACACACACACACACACACACACACACACACACACACACACACACACACACACACACACACACATCCATCCATCCATCCATCCATCCATCCATCCATCCATGACTGTGATCATTTTATCAGTCAAAATAAATCTCGGCCTTTAGCCCGATCAAGGTTTTAGGTTGCACTTCCTCTTTCTTAAAGAAGAAAGTTGCCGACTGTCAGCTTTAAAATAGATTTGCTCCGGGACGTGTCGGTTGTTGCTGTGAACACTACCTGCTGTCTCCTGCAGCCAGAAACATGAGTCAAGAGTCTGTTTTGTCCTCTGCCTGTGATTTCTTACTAATGCACAGGAAAATAGAAAAAACAGTAAATGACTGCAGGAAGTGTCTTAGACAAGACCCTGGATGATTTTCAGCTGACCAGATTCTGTTATGTTGTGCATAAATAATAAATGTAAAGGTTGTGTGGATGACAGGATTTCATACAGGTGTCTTACATGTGTACAAAGGCAATGTATCATTTTGTGCCAATGAAGCATCAGTAGCATGCAGGCTTTATGTCAGTGTTGATGGGGTGGCAGTAGTTCAGTCCATGGGGACCTGGCTTGGGAACCGGAGGGTCAGACCAAAGTATGAAGTGTGGTCTGGCAGCTGGAGAGGTGCAAGTTTGCCTCCTGGGCACCAAAACCCCAAACTGCTCCAGGGACGGTGTGTGGATTGTGTGGAGTGACAAATAATAAAAGTAATGCATGTTGGAGGAGAGTTGTTCTCAGACTATGTAGGATTTGGTGTGAAGCAGCGTATTGTCATGCTGTGGTGACCTGCCATACTTGCAGTCACAGCTACCTATCTGTATGTACTGCGGTCAGCTTTTATGATGATGCTAGTTTGTATTAGTTGATCTGCAGTAAAAACTAGTTTGGACTTGTGGCTGCAGCTGAATTGGATGTTCAAAAATTATATTAGATTGGGAGTGGAATTCAGATTACTTTGTTTAGTTCAGTTCAAAGATCTGTAGTCACTGAACACCTCTATATCACATATGCTAGCTAACAAGAAGCTAGCATATCTTTCACAAGCCCAGGTATGGCTAGGTAAAATCACCTTTTATTTGCAGAATAAATTTTAGTCTACCCAATTTAAAACGTTTTTTTTTCTGGGGAACCACCTTGGATCATCTACTGTTTTCTAAATGAGTAGGTAAATATGTAACCATTGAGCCTGATATAGACCATGTTGGGTTGGCTAACGGCCATGGCTTTAAGGATGGACACTGTCTGTCTGGTGGACCGGACCAGACCAGTCCAGATCAAAATATCTCAACAACTATTGCAGGATTGCTATGGAAGTCTGTAAAGAAGTTTGTGTTCCTCTCAGGATGAATTGGTAATCCTTTGACTTCATTTAGCACAATCATCAGGTCATAATGTCCAATACTTACTAAGATGGTGAACATGACATGAAAAACACCTGCTTAGCATCAGCATGTTGCCCTGCCCTGGTCAGACAAATGTGGCTTTGAAACTTTAATGAAAACTGTCCATCCTTTTGGGAACAGCAGGCAAAAACACCCAAGTGACCCTCACTTGTGGCTGCATTACATCACCAAAAAGGGAATCTACTGCATTACACTGAGGCAGAATTTAACTTGAAAAGTGTGTGGAGCTCAATCACTTTTCAAATAAACTTGAAACTTTGTAAACTGGGTTGCATTCCCCTTTTCATGCCAAATGCCAGACTTCAAAAGGATGAAACAATCCTCCCTTGAATCTGAGCAGTAACTCCGAAAGTGGATCATCTCCACATCTCCACATCTGTCTGAGGTCACCGCCAGGGAGCAGGTGTTGCTGCCTTCGTCCTGCTTGCTGATTGGATGGATGGATTAGCTGCTTAACGAGGGGAATTTGTTT